>NC_134020.1:18814250-19081750 GCF_040712315.1 Castanea sativa
TATTATCTTTGGATGGAAAAAGCTGACGTGTCAAATAGAAAAATTAAAAAAAAAAATTGTATTGCATCATTTGCCAACTTTACTGCCATGTCAGTTTTTTAAAAATAAACATTACCCAAATTAAAATTGAGATACGTGATTACCAAAATTCTTAACTCATCTCCATCTCGTCTCCCTCTCTCTCTCTCTCTCTCTCACATTAGTCACCATCAACTAAACCCATCTCCATCTCTTCTCTCCCATCCTCAAGGTCAGCATTTACTGCACCATTATCAAGTGCAGTGCAAATTCGCAATGCAGAAAATACAAATCCATGTAAACCTCAATTGTTTGCACATTGGAACCCTTCATTTAATCTCTTGAAAGCTTCATTGTCATTTATAAAAAAATTAATCAATACAGATATATGCATAACCACAATAACAAAAAAGAAACAGTCAAAAAGAGAATTGTTTTGGAATAATGAAGGATGTGAGAAATAGGAATACTAGAAGGGGCGAACCTAAAGAGAAAATTGTTTTGGACCTCTAGAAAATCCAACTATGGAATATCGGTCAGTCCAGCTGGAATTTCACCAGAGAAGCCATTAAAACTCAAATCAAGCCTTCTTAGCATCTTCAAGTTCCCTAAGCTTTTAGGAATTGCACCCATTAGTCTATTATATTGCGAACCAAGAACACTTAGCCTTTTCAAATCTTGAGGATGAGGGAGAAGAGATGGAGATGTGTTTGGTTGCTGGTGACCGGTGACTAATGAGAGAGAGAGAGAGAGAGAGAGGGAGAAGAGATAAAAAATGAATTAGGGTATTTTTAGTGGTCACGTGTCTCACTTTTAATTTGGATTTTTTTTTTCAAACTGTCATGGCGGCACAATTGGTAGACGATGCGGCATTGAAATAATTTTTTTATCATTTCCTTTGACACATCAATTTTTTCCATCCAATGGATAACGGTAGGAACTAAATTAACTTAGCAATGAAAGGGTTGAGGACCAAATTGACACATTTGAAAGGGTAGGGGCCAAATTGAGATATGATGTAAAGGATAGAGACCAATTTTTGTAATTTACCCAAAATAAATTAAAGAGAGAAATGGTAATCATCTAAAAAATTGAGAGAAATGGTAAGTAGGCTCAACTAAGAAGATCATTATTTGATATGTTGTGATTAATTGATATGTAATTCAGTATTAGCTTTTGGATGAATATTAGCGCTATTGTTGAATTATTAATGTCGATTCAAATAATATCTTTGTTAAGTAGATTCTTTTAAATTAAATTATTGAAAATCTTCATTATGATCGCAATACAAAAATGATTGTATTTATCAAAAAATAAGTATATGACAAATGTTTCTGTAGTTTTTGTGGAAAATTTAAAAAAAATAAATGTATGATACATGCAGTGGCGGCTCCATAATTTTTTTTTCTTCAGGTTGGTCATTAAGAAACTTAAATTAATCTTAATAAAAAAAGAACTAGAATATATCAAGTTATTGACACAAAACACACACACACACACACACACACACACACACACACACACATGAAGTTTTACAATTTCATTTTACAAGTTTTCATATTTTGAAATAGTTACATGATAGTTCATTATTTTTTTTGGAAGTATTTTCAACCTATAGCTTCAATTCTTGATGATAGCTTTTTTTATCAGACCAAGACATCAATCGTTTTTTTGTATAGGTGGGGATTAACCCCAGATCTCTTATTCAACCATGATATATTCAGTGGTGTTTCTCCTAAGCAATTTAAAATAATCTCAAATGTTGAGGTTGCTAAAACTGCATGAACTATTCTTGAAACTACTCATGAAGGAACAAAAGCTATTAAAATTAACAAACTTCAACAACTGACTACAAATTTTGAAAACATAAAAATGTCAGAAGATGAATCTTTGATGATTTTTATGCCAAGCTAAACGATATTGTAAACTTAGCCTTAATTTAGGTGAAGTTTATGATAGTCCTAAGATTATCAGAAAAATTATGAACTTTTTGACTAATGATTTCAGACCTAAGGTTATAGCCATCATTGAAAGTAAAGATATTGACTCTATTCTTGTGGAAGAGTTGGTTGGATCTCTTCAGACTTATGAATTAGATTTCCCTAGATCTAATAAGCAAAAGTCTATAGCATTGAAATTTGTTGATGAAATTGACTCTTCTAATAATGAATTAGCCACAGTTGATGTTGCTTACCTAGCTAAGTAGTTTAAGAGATTTATGAGAAACTCTAGAAATAAAGGATTTCAAAAGAATTCTAAAAAACCCGAGCCTCCCAGAAAGGAACAAACATAAAATTTGAAATCTTCTAAAGATAAATTAAATTAATCTGTTAACAATTCCTTTGGTTAGCAATGCTTTGGCTGTCAAGGCTTCTGACACTTCAAGGCTGAATGCCCCACCTATTTGAGGAGCAAAGGGAAAGCTGTTGCTACTACCCTCAGTGATGAAGAGTCTGTTGACTCAGAAAGTGACCAAGAGGGAAACTTTATAGCCTTTATGGCTAATTCTGATGAAAATGAGAAAGATAATCTTGAACCTCAAGTTGAATCTGATGTCATTCTTGAGGACGATGCAAATTTACAAGATGCTTACAACAAACTACGTATAACTACTGCTCGTTCTGAAAAGAATGCTAAAGTTGCTTAGTCTAAATTGAATGAGATGAAAATTGAAAATGATGATCTTGTTATGCAACTAAGTGAAAAGATTTCTGTGTTGAGAAAGGAAAATGTGTTTTTGTTTGAAAAAGTGAAAGATCTTGAGACTCATTTGTTGTTGACTAGAGCAAAGCTAGATAAAGGTTCTGAGTTAAACTTGATAATATTTCCAATTCTCAAAAATCTAGCTTTGACAAAACTGGTTTAGGATTCGACAAGAGTAATATTGCTTCTTATGCTTTCACAACTAGTTCTTCGTTTTGTTCCACAATCTGTGAAAATTGCTAATCCTGAAGTAAAAGAACCAAAGGTTGAAAAAAGAGTTAAGATGATAACTAAGTCTAAAGCTTTTGTTACTTCAAATCCTAAGAATAGAGATAATCCTAAGAATCCTCAATTTTGTCACCATTTTACTGCTTCTGGACATACTTTGTCCAAATTTCTTCAAGCTCCATGCTAAAAAGAAGGTTGCTAAGAAAGAAAAGTCACCAAAGTGAACTCTCAAAATCCCGTACCTCTTCTTGGTGAACTTGTTAAGGTTTTGAATTTGATTGTAAAAAATCAAGGTCTTGAACTACCTCTTATAGGTCTAAACCTAAAGTTTGGAAAACTAGACCTATTCATCCTCCGTCTGAAATTTGGATGGAGAAAATCTCTGTTATTTGAAGTTTTGACTTCCTTTGGTCATGTGCCTTCTTTCCAAATTTGTTGACCATCTTGCTTATTTTTTTTCTCTTAACTTACATTGCATTTTTCATTCATATTTTGCTTAGGTTGTTATTTAGTTTTCATAAAAAGAAAAAGAACAAAAAAAAAGGGAAAGAAATTAAATTTTTTTTTTTTGAGTTGTGTACTTGAAAGTACATGTACTTATGGGATAGTTAAGAAATTGATTCTTCTTACTTGTGTACCCTATATAGCTTGGTTGAGCACTCTATATGCACACACTATGTTAGTTAACCATGTGTTAAATTTTGTGTGATACTTGACTAAAAACTTATGATTAAATTATTTGAGTCTATTATCATTCTCTTTGATGGAAATGACTAAAATATTTTGAGAGAAAGGCATAAATGACTATTTGACCACTTGTGTTTGCCAATCAACATACCATAGTGCTTAAAAGTAAAACTTGTGCAAGTAAGGGATGCATAACACTTTAGAAAAAGTAAAGGTAAAATAAATAAAAAATGGTATGAGCTTGATAAAATTTTCCTATAAAAATATATGCCCTAGACTGTGCTTGTTGTAAAAAGCTCATTTTTTATGCACACGTTTTTATTGCAAGCAATTATTAAGGAGCTATGGAAGTCATATAATGTAACTTTATAGTGATAGTCCCCATCAAACATGTTAGGACATATGTGATTTGATGTTAGGAACATATGTTAACATTTTATGTATTGGCTAATTCTTTGACAAAATGCACTTTACTTGTAATTGGATAGATCTAGGATGTGTTTAATACTTCAAGGAACAAGGTTTCAAGTTCAAGTGTTAAAGCCATGCAAGTCTGTCTAAGAAACAAGTGAAGAAATGCTGGATTTTAAATCTTGATAGCTAGCTCGATAGCTAGTATCTATTGAGGTTTAAAAGCTGCTGAAGCCCGTGGCTGGACAGCTAGCTCGATAGATGGCTCGAGGTTTATGAAACTCAGTTTTTCATCCAATTCATGAGTATGTGTCTGGGTTTTCTTTTCTCACAACCCTAAACATATATAAGGATTATTTTAAGGGCCATCACAGGTTGCACAGTCAAGAGCACAGTTGCACAAGAGCATAATTCCACAAGTGTGACCGGAAACCTAGTTGCCCTAGTTCATCTTGAAGAAGCTGCGGTGTTTGTACATTGTAGGGTTTTGTGACCAAGCAATTTCATGATCTTCATCGTGTGATGAATAGAAGAACTTTGCAGCCAACATCCTTCTCAAGTTGGTGATCAAGTCATGTACTGGGATTCTCGCATCTTTTGGTTAGTCACGTATTGGGAGCCGTGTAATACAAGGAGAGATTATCACTACAGAACAAGTCCAATTAGGTATTGGGGTAAGAGTTCAGCTGTAGGTTGGTATAAGGAACTGAGATTTCTTTACTTGTAACCGCTTGTTTTGATAATAGTGGATTTTCGGGAGTAATAACCTTAAACCCGGTGGGGTTTTTGCCTCGGAGGTTTTCCCTATTCATAAACAAATCACCGTGTCATTTAATTTTTGCTGCATAATTAGTTATTTGGTGATTTGTTTGTGCTGCCACGTACTTTACATGTTAATTTGATTAATTAATTAAACTTGACTAATTAATAAATTAATCCATCACTAGGGGTCAATACGTTTTTGACCTATCAAAGCAAATCTGATATAATTCCTTTGATTATGTTGTGTGTTTGCAGTTTTTTATCTCATAATTGATAACACTAGTATACTAAACTAGTTTTTCATACACATAAGCATATTCTTGACACCTGACCTCGATTGCTTTGGTTGATTAAGATTTTCCCAGAAAAATTTTCTTGAAGCTCTGCCCGCTCAACACTAGCTTGACTGATCGAGCCTCAGGATATAAATATCTGTAGTGCAGATTCGTGGGTTTGTCTTCACACTCTCTTCTCACTTCTTTTCGACCCCTTCCTTTCTCCCTTGACTCCAAACTTCACAAACGACAAAAACATCTTCTTCAAGTCAAATTTCTTCAAGGTTTTGTTGTCTAGTGGTTGGTAAGTAATTCTAAACTCTCATATTTCATTTCTTTCATGCATTTTATGTAGAAATTAGGGATTTGGGGTTTGAATGTTTGTGAGAAAAATTTGGGGTTTTTTTTGGGTGTTGTAATTTAATGAAATTAAGTGTATGCCCATGCTTATTTAAGTGTTTTTGATGAATTTAAGTAAGATTATATAGTGTTCTTGACATATGTTCATAATCTAGGGTTTCAAATTGGGAATTTTTGAATTTACCTTTATGAACACATGGATTTTTTGATTTTCACTATATGCACTATATAATTGTACTTGAAATGGTTCATGCATGATCAAATTTACACAAATGAGTACATTCATACAAACATGCATATTTTTTTGTTGTTGATATTTTTACTTATTGTGTTCCTTGTGGTTTTTTTCCTATGATTTGGTGTAATCATTCTAGCCTTATGGCTCCTAAGAGACTAAAAGAAAAATCTTTTGGTGAAAGAGAGATTAAACTTAATGAGTTGAGACATTTCTGTATACCTCACATCTTTGAACAACAACATTGGTCGAATTTGTGTTTTGGTTTTCCTGTTGTTCCTAATGAGATCATTCTTGAATTCTATGCCAACATGTTTGAATGTAACTCTTTGGAGAATAGTTTTCATGTATTCATATGTGGAAGTATATTCTCTATTGATGTAGATGTCATTGCAACTACTTTAGAGATTCCTTGTGTTCCTGAACCGGGTTATCTTTTTAGACATGATCCTGATAAAGATGTTCTTATTTGGTTTTGTGGCCGTAGGCGCTGTTTGGGTACTAGTGCAAATGCAAAAACTGTGGGCTTTACTAACGAAGTCCGTCTTTTCAACAAAATTATGGGCGCTAATCTCTTTCCTCTTTCACATGGTAATACAATTATTGTTGAGCGAGATTTTTTTTTCTTTATGCTCTTCTCTTTGATGTTCCTATTGATCTACCTTTTGTACTTTGTCAATCTCTATTGGGCATGTACTTCTCTCATGACTATCATCATGATTTGTATCTTCCTGTCACAATCACTCATATCCTCATACATTTTGGTTTCTACTTGCCTACAACTTTTATAGAGCTTAGGGTTCCTTTAGCCTTTGGTTTTGTCACTTGAAAGAAAATGCAGGCACAATAAACCAAGAAAAAGGGAGATAAGAGACAAATAAGTACTTTAGGTGTAGAAGAAGATGATGATGATTTAGAAGATGAACCACAACCTCAACCAGTAGATGTTCCTCCATCAGTTGCTCCTACACCACCTATGCCATAGGGTGCCTCTCTAGAATCCATCATGGTTTAGTTATAGTGCTCAATCAACGTGTAAATGTGATCATGGACACATAGTTGACACATGGACAGGTCATATCCTCAATGGCTAACAGTATTGATGATTTGAGGAGGGTTGTGAGACCTTTTGGTGGTGTCTCTTCTTCTAGTCAAGTTGGTGATCCGGTTGAATCTGATGGTGATGATGAGTGACCCCTTTGTCCATCATGACAAAAAGGGTGAGATGTTGTTTTGAGGGGGAGCATGGTTTATTTTGTTTGTTTGCTTATTTATACCTATTTTTTAAGCCTTGAAAATGTGTTATCTTTTGTTACAATTGGTATTAGGCTAAGTATGTTTCGCATGCTTTTAATTATTACTCTTTGTAGTTTTTATTTTTTATTTTTTTTATATAGCATTGCGACTATTTTTATCTGTCTATATTTCTACACACACACACACACACACACACACATGTGTTTATGTGTTTATTTAGTGTTTCAGAAAAGACATGTATACTCTATATTCAAGACATATGTTCTTCTTCTTGCAGCTTCCTAAAAGTATGTTGAGTTTGTAGAATTGTGTATTTTATGTTCGATGTATTTAAGTCTTTATTGTATTGTGGTTTTGTCATGGATTGCCAAAGGGGGAGATAGTAAAATCTATATTTTTAGGTTGATAACCATGAACAAATTGTAACTGTTAGAACTTAATTTGTCTAGTTTTTTAGTCTAGAAATATTGAGTTAAACGAGACAAATGAAGTTCAGCACAGTTTGAAGACTCAATAAATCAGAAAAAATAAGTACATAAAAGAATCACTTATCTCAACCGATCAAGATTCGTGCCAGATTTCAGATTTTGCTTTAATCTCAACTGTTAAGGACATATTTTATGTAGTTGGCTAATCCTTTGACAAAACGCACTTTATTTGTATTTGGGTAGATCTAGGATGTGTTTAATACTTCAAAGAATATGTTATTCAAGTCTAGTATTAAAGCCATAAAGATTGGACCAAGAAACAAGTGAAGAAAAGGTGTTTACTAAAGCTGGACACCTGCTGGACACCTGCGGATAGCTGCTGAACACCTGCTGGACACCTGGTGGACAGCTGCTCGACAGCTGCTCGACAGATAGCTATCTATCGAGGTTTAATGAGGCTCGACAGATACTATCTATCAAGGCTATCTATCGTGGTTACGAAAATCAGAATTTTCAAATCTGATTTTTGGGCCAGGCTTTTGTATTTGTGTAAGGTTTCTTTTCTCACAATCCTAGACATATATAAGGCATATTTTAGAGGCCGTAACACAAGAGAATATAAGGAGAACATATGCAAAAGGTGACCAAAGCCTTATTCTCTCTAAAAGAAGCTACTGCGTCTTTACTCCTTAGGGTTTTGTAACTAAGTGCTTCTTGATCTTCATTGTTGATGAAGTGAAGAACTTTGCAACCAACTTTCTTCTTTCTCAAGTTGGTGAGTGAGTCACGTATTGAGATTCGTGCAAAGGAGTGATTCACGTACTAGGATCCGTGTATCAAAGGGTGGCGTTCATATATTGAAAAGTTCAGAGGTTTTGAAGTGGTAGAAGGTTTCTGCTGTGAGTTCATCTACGGGGATTGTAGAGTCTAGGGACAAAGATTTTGTACTAGATCTGAAACTTCTCTTTACTATAGTAAATTGCTTTTCGAGAAGGTTTCCCCCCGGGTTTTTTACTGTGAAACTGGTTGGTTTCATTGGTTTTCCTGGGTCATCATATCTTGTCTTATTTACTTTTTCGCTGCATATTATTTGTGACATGATATTGATATTTGTTTGTTTTAATAAGTTTTATGCATAATAAATCTAATTAACAACTTGGATTTAAAACTTGTTAATTCTATCAACCGGGGTCTAAATTTTCCAACATCAACCATTAGATCTAGGGTTTTGATGGAACTTAAGAATATTTAAATGAAAACCCTAGAGCACATATTTACACATTCAAGAGAGTAGTGTTCTATATACAGATCTAAAGATTTTCTATACCCTTTTGGAGTTGTAACTGGAGACCTTGTGCAAACAACATATCCAGTTATAAAGTAAAGTTGCTACATCAAGTCAACCATAGTTGATGTTTTAAACCTTTGAGTGGAGATCTCAAAGTCACGAATTGGAGAGTTTGTGTGCAATAGTTTCACAGAAAAAGAATTCGTGGATATGGAGCTATGTGGTCACCTGAGTAAGTACTGCATGAGGTAGTAGTAAATTTAAGATTAAGTTTATTATACAAACTTTCATTCTATTAGTGAAATATTGTCTTGAAAGTTGTTTAAGTTAAATCCTCTCTAGTTTGTTTACTTTGAAACCACAGTTTCAAAAGTTTTCCTAAATCATTATTCTTGGTGTTCATGTGATCTGTGAATGATTGATATTTGTTTAAATTAGATCCATTGCATAATTAATATAACAAATTATTTGGCTAAGAGTTGATAAATTTGACTCAATAGGAGTCAAAAACCCTAACGTACAATATGTATAATTTTATATTTTTCAAGTCGGGTTTCAATTGAATCCCCCTTAAGATGATGCAATGCCGCCCTTGGATACACATACTTAAAATGTATTGTTCTTTCTTCGTTTCTGTGTTGTCTTGTTGTATTTTTGAAATGTACTTTTCTTGAGAGATGCAGAAATATACCTGTTTATATGTCTATTGTGTTATACACATACCATTTTTACTAACTAGATATGGTCCAGACTAACAGCTTATCTTGTCAAGGGTTAATTATCCGCAATTCAGATCACTTACAAGCTTTAAAAATTCAACTCGAGACAAAGATAAGCCTTAGTTGATCAGGTAAGAAATGAACAATGAGATTATGGGTAAAATTAATGGCTGTCATTCCAAGTTTATATTAGTTTTTTACTATCAAGTGTGCTATACATGGATGGATTCAAATCCATTTCAACATCAATTGCCCCTACAAGTTAATGATTCAATTATGCATATCAAGATCCTACTCTGAGGGGTTTTTTTTTGGGGGAGCAATTTCATTCATTGGGGGATGTCCAACTTTGGCGTAAAATTATGATTTTCATATCTTCGCAGAAATTTACACAAAAAGAAACAATTCGTAGAAGAGGTGAGTTATATATGTTCAACAAATTTATGTGGATTTTTTAAAATTGAATTATAAATTCATCCAAGATTCCAAGAACATATTAAGATAAAAGGTTTGGCAAGTACTTCATCCTTTAGAGCAAAAAATGGGTCAGGACATGAGTAAAAAACAAGAATTAGGTAAACGGTTTAAAGTCCTTTCAATTAGCCAACAGTATCATGATTACAGGTTAATGTATAAATCTAAGAGTATTACTATGGTTCACTGAATCTAAATCCAACACATTGAATTGATTGCTATGCAACTCTATATCTGGAAAAGAAATAGAAAGAAATCAAATCCACAGATTGTTTTAGAGTTTCAATTCTTCTTCCAAACATCCCTTAATATATATATATATATATATGAGCTCAAGTATCATCTTTGTATAAAATAATGTTTTTAAGTGGTGTCTTATGTTTATGGTTTAAATTTCATATTTAAAAGAAAAGAAATAAATCCTAATTTTTTTTTTACTTCATTTGGGACTTCCACTGCTTAACTAAATACACACAACACTCACAAATAAATATTAATTCCAAAAGAAACAGTAAGTTTTATTTTACCTAAAATTCATTGAAAGACTGCATAATGGAGCTTGTCAATGGGAAGCTCACCCCTTAAGTCCATTCCAAAATGCTCCTAACTTTTTGGGCCCTTCCTTATTGGATCTAAACTTTTAAGCCAAGCCTGTTGGATAGAGAAAGAAATGATGGTACAAGTAAGTATATACCATGATATATATGGTTATACGTACATTAATTAAGTTTGATGTGCCATGATGAACAAAGAGATGGAGGAGGTGGTGGTCATGGTCTCATGGTCTGGAAAGAGGACAAACATGCTCATTCTGGAATAATGGTTTGATCCGCATTTATAGGGCCACGTATTCTCATGCAATAATATATAATTCTGTTCCAGTGGACTGCAACGAATAAATTAATGGAAGGGATTTTGAGGAGTTGACCTTTCGCTGGCAGATAGGCAATAGTTTCAGCTTTTCGACTCTCAATGACTATGAGCTTATAAAACAAACAAGCTAGCTTGTGTTTAAATATTGATCACATGCTGCACCAGACAACTACTTTGGATAGCTACGGAAGGCCTAATTCTCTCAAATCCTTGCTAAGCTTAATGTCTAGTGGGACACTATTATTATTGTAATATTGTTACTACTAGAATAATTGTTTGCTCAGTTAAAAAAAGACTTGTAAATTGTAATGAATATTGGTAATTAACCATTAGCCACTAATAAGGACAACCGGATCTTTTGCTAAGGGATACCCCATTTTGAGTAAAGAATCTAACATTTGAGAGCACCTTGTTAGAATTTGTATCGGAGTGGAATTGTGGAAAAGAGGAGGCATATTTTAGCTGATATTTTAGTTCTTTTCATGGTGGTTAAAGTATTTCATCATGCTTTGTTTTATTAATATTTTTCCCCCTTGGAGGAGAGAATGAAATGTTAAAAAAGAATATGAGAAAAGAAAAGATGTTAACGTTAGTAAAGATATGAAATTAAATATATTTATTAATTGAATAGGCTTACTATTAATAAATTAACTCAAAATTAATCTATTTTTAATTACCTCTACTCTACTCTACTCACTTCTCAAATCCAATGGACACTTAGTTATTTTTGTACCGCTAAGGGAGTATGTTATAGCTTAAGGACCAACTAAAAAGGTTCTGTCATTATACCATCACTATTTCCATGCACGTAGTCTAATAAATATTATTTTTATTTAATGGCATGCAGCTTTGTTGATAAGTCAAGAACTTATGAAAATATTATTCCTCAATTTGGTTTTTCAACACTAAGACTTCATAATTAAACTCATTTTTCATAATATTATCCTTTTTTTCTTTGGCTCTGATTCAACACTTTGCTCGTTACAATTGAAAGCCATTGTACTTCTTTAATTAATTCAGAGGAAAAATAACTTCTAGTTTGTTGGTCTACCTTCCAATTGTATTTGTTGGACAATAGCTCTCTTTCTACTTTAAAAAAGAAAAGAAAAAAAAAATCAAACAATAAAGTTAAAAAGAAATACTTCAGGCCATATAAAAACTTTATGGGACGAATCTTCTTAAAGCTTGTTATCTTCTAGAGCAGACTAACCTATAAGCTTGAGGTCCATCATAAATTTTTGTGCAAACAGAAATAATTATCCTTTATAATGTCGTGGTAGTGATCGACGTTAGATCACTACAACAAAATGTAACTACAGTGACGAATTTTAGTGAGGAAAATTTTTTCGTCGCAAAAAAGTACCATATAGCGACGAAATATAAATTTCGTCGCTATTTATAAAAAAATGGGTGACCTTTAGCGACGAAATATTATTTCGTCGCTATAGGGATGCTGAATTAGTGGCGCGGACCAAGTGGGCTGGCGCGAAACCAAAATGGATCTACAGCGACGACTTCGTTCCTCGCTAAAAGTTCTAGTCTTTTGCGACGAAACAGTTTCGTCGCTAAAGGTGCTGAAAATTATGCTTTTAGTGACGAAACATCTTTCGTCGCTGAAGGTGACAATTAGCGACGAAATATTTTCGTCGCTAAAAATAAAATCATAAGATTTGTGTGGAGCAATAGCGACGAAACAAAATTCGTCACTAAAGGCTATGAATAGCGACGAAACATAGATTTCGTCGCTATAGAGGTTGCTGAATTAGGGGCGCCAATTGAAAGGGCAGGCGCGAAATCATGGAGCTTTAGCGACGAATATATTTCGTCGCTAAAAGTTATAGTTTTTGCGACGAAAACATTTCGTCGCTAAAGATGCTACTGTCATGCTTTTAGTGACGAAACCATTTTCGTCGCTAAAGGAGACAATTAGCGACGAAAAGAGATCGTCGCTGAAAAAAAACACATGATTTAGTGATGAAATCTTCGAGGAAATTAAAATCGTCGCTAAAGCTAATATATAGTGACGAAATGGAATTCGTCGCTATAGCTATCATATATATACTTCCTTAACTCTTTTTTTTTCCTCACTCATTCAGCAACTCCCTCACTCATTCAGCAACTCCTTTCACTGATACCCACTCCCTCACACACCCAAATCGGACCTTCAGCGACGCTTCGGCACCGGCGACCTTCAGCGACGCTCCTGCACCGCATCCTGCACCGGTGACCTTCAGTGATGGTTCGCATCGCGCCGTGACGCTTCGCCGCGACGCTTCAGGCGCGACGCGACGCTTCGCCGCGACGCGACGCTTCGCCGCGACGCTTCAGGCGCGACGCTTCGCATCGCGCCGCGACGCTTCAGGCGCGACGCTTCACATCGCGCCGCGACAATTCAGGCGCGACGCTTCGCATCGCGCCGCGACGATTCAGGCACGACACTTCGCATCACGCCGCGTCGCTTCAGCCGCGACACTTCGCATCGCACCGCGACGCTTCAGCGTCTCACCGGTGACGCTCCGCAACTCATCGGCGACGCTCCGCAACTCTTCGGCGACGCTCCGGCGACCCAGCGGCGACGCTCCGGCGATCCTTCGGCTTCCGTCTCCATAGGTAATATCCTTTTCTTTTTTAGATTTTTGTCATTTATTTTTTCTTTTCTTTTGGGTTTCTTTTTTATTTTCTTTTTCTAGTTTTTTTTTTTTAGTTGCGGTACTTACTTGTTAAGTACGGCCTTTTATTCTACTTGAAGTTTAGATTGAGCTTACCTTGAAATAATTTAATAGATCTTTACATTCTATGCAGGAAAATCAATAAATTGTGTTGTTTATTACAGTTTTAAATTGTGTTGTTTATTACAGTTTTAAATTGTGTATATGGGGCTGCCTGGGGTTAATTTCATAATAATCCTGCATATAAAGCAAAGCATAATTAGAATCTTAAAGAAGACCACCTCTACATGGGGTTGTTTATATGCGGTTGGACAAAGAAAGCGACACCTCTAGTTCAAGATAACTTGGGGTCAGCTTTGATCGTTTATTCATGTGCTAAAATTGAAACTTTAAAGTTTTATAGATAGCCTTGTTATTTGAAACTTTTATGTATTAAATTACTACTTGGTCTGCATGCTTTGGTGCCTCTTGTATGATTATCACTTAGCTTTTCACTTTAACAAAGGCACTTGCTAATTATTATTGTTCTCAACAGTGACCAACCTCCTATGTGTCATTGAAAATTACTTTTGGTTTTAATAAATCATTACATTTTCCAAAAATTGTTAAAAGATAGTTCTATATGTGGTTCTATGTAATGCTGGAAACTAAATTCATCTTTGGAGCTTATATTTATGTTTTGTACTGACCTACTTCATGTAATTTTGGTCACTTGACAACAACTGCATGTAATAAACTAATGTCTACTGATCTATGTTTCAGTGAGAATTTCTTCTTTTTTCTTCGCTATAGAGGAGAACATATACAAATTTGCCGGAAGGGTTTTTAACTGGAAGCAAGATCCTCAGGTGTTCTCAAAGGCTCATGGTGCATTTTTTTTTTCTTCTATTTTTGGTGTAATATTTGAGTTGTCTTGAGAAAATTTCATTTGGTTTAGGTGAGAAATTTGATTGAGAAATGATAGATAGGCAGTTGTCATTGTGAATAAGAGGAGAAATTATATGGGTTCTGAGAAAAAAATTGTTTGCTATTATGCTTGTGTTAGAATTGTGATAAAATTTTGTTTGGTTTAGAAGAGAAAATGTAGTGTGACACCATTGTTGAAATGAGAATATTTTTCATGACTTGTTGAAATTTGTAACTTAGTTTTAAGTAGTTTAGCTTATTTAATTACTTTTTGCACCTATGGTTTCAATCAACTGAGCTACTTCTCATTCTTTTCCTTCAATCTTACTATTTAACTCTAAAAGTTGGATAAAAGTTGGATGACAATTTTGTTCAAACTTTGGTGGAAATATTTTTATTTTGACCTTTCATGGTACCATGAAGATTTTGCATAAATGCGAAGAGATTTGTTAAGTTTGGGTTCTAATCATTGTAAAAGACGTGCTATGCATCATGAGTTCAATTTATTGTTTTCACCAAAGAGAAGTTATCATTAGGGACTCAATTTTGTTATGTCTTCTAGTTATAACGTTATTTATTTATTTATTTATTTTATTTCTCCTTTGCAGGCTAAATATACATTGTTTGCAATAATTTTGGATTTTTTCTGAAAGTTGTAAGCTTAGCTTGAGCAAACTAAGTAAATTTTAGTTAAAAACTTATAAAACTCTATACTTATGATGTTGGAAATTGAATTTGTGGTGGGTTGTTGTGTTGGAGCAAGCGGGTGGCTTGCATGGTGTTATAAGGTAGTTTAAATACATATTGGGAGTGTTTTTCAATTCTTGCAAATGTGAATGAGCATTGTTAATTAGATGTGATGAAAGAGAAATTTATTAGATTTCAATACTTGTAAACTCTATAATTGTGATGTTGGAAATTGGATTTGTGGTGGGTTGTTGTGTTGGAGCAAGCGGGTGGCTTGCATGGTGTGATAAGGTAGTTTAAATACATATTGGGAGTGTTTTTTTCAATTCTTGCAAATGTGAATGGAATTTGTTGATTAGATGTGATGAATAATACTTTAATTGATTTCAATACTTGTGAACACTCTATACTTGTGATATTTGTGATTGGTTTTGTGGTGGGTTGTTGTGTTGGAGCAAGCGGTGGCTTGCATGGTGTTATAAGGTGGTTTGAACTAATATTGAGAGTGTTTTTTCAATTTTTGCAAATGAAAATGAGTATTGTTAATTAGATGTGATGAATATTACTTTATTAGATTTCAATACTTGTAAACTCTATCCTTGTGATGTTGAAAATTGGATTTGTGGTGGGTTGTTGTGTTGGAGCAAGCGGGTGGCTTGCATGGTGTGATAAGGTAGTTTAAATACATATTGGGAGTGTTTTTTCAATTCTTGCAAATGTGAATGGAATTTGTTGATTAGATGTGATGAATAATACTTTAATTGATTTCAATACTTGTGAACACTCTATACTTGTGATATTTGTGATTGGTTTTGTGGTGGGTTGTTGTGTTGGAGCAAGCGGTGGCTTGCATGGTGTTATAAGGTGGTTTGAACTAATATTGAGAGTGTTTTTTCAATTTTTGCAAATGAAAATGAGTATTGTTAATTAGATGTGATGAATATTACTTTATTAGATTTCAATACTTGTAAACTCTATCCTTGTGATGTTGAAAATTGGATTTGTGGTGGGTTGTTGTGTTGGAGCAAGCGGGTGGCTTGCATGGTGTGATAAGGTAGTTTAAATACATATTGGGAGTGTTTTTTCAATTCTTGCAAATGTGAATGGAATTTGTTGATTAGATGTGATGAATAATACTTTAATTGATTTCAATACTTGTGAACACTCTATACTTGTGATATTTGTGATTGGTTTTGTGGTGGGTTGTTGTGTTGGAGCAAGCGGGTGGCTTGCATGGTGTTATAAGGTGGTTTGAACTAATATTGGGAGTGTTTTTTCAATTTTTGCAAATGAAAATGAGTATTGTTAATTAGATGTGATGAATATTACTTTATTAGATTTCAATACTTTATTAGATTTCAATACTTCTTAACTTTTTGAGGAGTAAGGGTTATGATGATGCTCTTACCTATGGGGGTGGTTCATCTTCAAGTTAAAACACTTATTGGTTAGTACTTTATATTACATTTGAAAATCTATATTTGCTTTCTACAACTTATAAATTAGGAGTTATGATTTTAATTCATTAGTGTGGCTACTCTTAATGCATTGTTAGAAATGTTTCTTATAACATAGTTTATGTTTTTACTTTATGATTTTAATGTAGTATTGTTTTTATATTTGTGCAGATTTCTTATTGGTGGCTTTTAGAAGATTTACTTTTGGCATTACTTGAAGACATATGAGGACATCTTTCATTAGTTCTAATTATATTATGCTACACTTTTTGTATTATTATAAAACATCTTGAGTTATTGTATGGATTGCAAACTTTTATTGTATGGAAGTTGTTTGAATTGGATGCTTCTTTTATTTTTTACTTGTGGAATGTATAGATCTTTTTTTATAAATGTGTTTTTTAAATTTGAGGTTTTAATAATGTAATGACAGGTTACAGGTTAATATCAAAGCTAGGAAAAAAATAAAAACAAAAAATAAGTTTTAGCGACGAATTTTTCGTCACAATTATTGCAACAAAAAATTGTTTTAGTGACGAAATATTTCGTCGCTAATTGTAGCAAAATTTTGTAAGAAATGGTTTTAGTGACGAAAATTTTCGTCACTATATGTCCTTGAATTTTCTTAAAAATAGTTTTAGTGACGAATTTTTTCGTCGCTATATGTACCCGAAAATAGTTTTAGTGACGAAATTATTCGTCACTAAATATGATTTAATAAACTGAAGTGTTTTTAGTGACGAAATCTTTTCGTCACTAAATAGTGTTTTTAGCGTGTAAAAAATTTAGCGACGAAATATTTTCGTCGCTAAAAGTTTTTTCTTTTTAAAACAAATCAGACTTTTAGTGACGAAAATTTTCGTCGCTAGGACTTTCAGCGACGGGGTTTCAGCGACGAAATGAGTTTCGTCACTAAAAGTCTGATTTCGTCGCTAAAGGTTCTTAGTGACGAAAAACTGGATTTTTAGTGACGAATTTTTTCCTCACTAAAAATACATTTTGTTGTAGTGGATCAATATAGAAGTGTCACTGAATCCAAAATGTCAGAAACACTTTATATAAACTTCACAAAGGATTAGGGAATCTTCGAGAAGTGAAAATACAAGTTTTGTTGTTATTAGGTGCGGTCATGCATGGTAAGAAGCAAAGACAAATCTGTGATCACCGATAGCAGGAATCATCTCAGCACAGCTTTCTCCACAATGCATGCGTTCCCTCTTTCTATTTATCTCTCTCTCTCTCTCTCTCTCTCTCTCACACACACACACACATATATATATATATATTTATATCATTCCATGTCATCGACTGTTTTATTTATTTATAAATTTACTACTTTTTCTTTACTGCTTACAACCAAACTAGAGTTAGTGTTAAAGGTAATTCAAGGAGTTCAAATGAACTTTCTTAGTTGAAACATATATAATATTTTTTTTTATTACTTTACATTACCATTAAAAATATTTTTGCATGTCCTTATTTAAATTTTGCATGCACTAATTACATATCGGTTCAATCCAAATCCAAATAACAACACAGATTAGCCCATTCCAAAACCAAACAATACAAATAAAAAATTTCTCTCTCATGATCATCTCATCTCATCTATATCTGACTTTCTTGGTATTTCTGACTCTAAGAGTATTAAAGAGTGAGTGTTTATGAGTGGTAAGTATCTCTCTTTATTATAAATTTATACTATATATGCGTGTGTGTGTGTGTGTGTGTGTGAGAGAGAGAGAGAGAGACAAAGTTTGATATGTGTGCGTTGTTATTATTATTATTATTATTATTATTATTATTATTATTATTATTTTGCTATATTGCTATTTGTGTGAATTGTGATATGTGTGAGTGTGTCCATCTATAGTGTAAATATAATATAATTTTATATAATTTAATAATTATGAAATACAGAAGATTTTTTACATGCGTGTATTATAATAATTTTTTGTTATAAAATTAGTGAATCTTCAAGCATTTAATGTGGAAATGATATCTGAACAGTAACATCACAGTTAGCAGCCCATTCTATCACTTTCAGTAGAGTTTTGATGGGACAAGTATCTTTAGAAATACCTTGAGGCATACAGGTAGAGAGCTAAGATGCAAGGAGGAGTGATATAAAAGGAAGAGAGCATCCTAAGAAGGGGGGACTTTTTGGTTGAAGGAAAGGAAAAGCAAGGAATTGAATACTGTGTAATTTGGTCTAGAATGTGTAATACATATAAATAAGAAACTGATCCTCAGACCAACCCGAGGAGAGCATTACTACCAATCACTACTTCAATATATTTTCTCTATCATTCTAACCTCTTCGGCTATATACCAAGATTTGATTTAGAGTTACACTTGAAGTATTTCTTCTCACTCTCTTAGAGATTCTATTGTTTGGGCTTGGTATAAAGGGTGAGGTACCACTGTTTTTAGTGGGCTTGGGCCTTCTTTTTTTGAGCACTTATAATAATGATAATTGATAATGAATTATCATGTAATAATTTCAAAATATAAAAAATTATAGAAGTAAATTGTAAAATTTCATATATTTGCAAGTTATTTATTTATTTTTATCAATAGCTCGATATATTCAAATTCTCTTTATATTAATTTTTTTTAAAGTTTAAGCTTTTTAATGATCCCTCTTGAATTTTTTTTTGAAGCCATCACTGAATCAAACACATAGAATAGTTAGTTAAAAAAGCAAATAATTTAATTGTACCCCAATTTTGGTTAAAAAACATCCTTGGTGATGTTGCTCCTCTTGTAATGTATGATAAAATCTTTTGTAAATTTACAATTGGTTTCACATAAACAAAAAAAGAAAAGAAAAAAAGAAAAATATAGAATAGTTATGAAAAATGGTGTGATTAAAACTATGATCATAGACCTTTTATAATTCTATGGTTTACTTTGGTGCGTGTTTGAGACTTGCTTATAAATTAATTATTTTACTTTTTAACTTTTATATATAATTTTTTAAAATTTCACTCTTACTTACTTTTTCAAATACAAATATACTTAAAGCACATTTTTAATAAAAAACTTAATAAGTTATTTCTTAATAAAAAGCAACGTCCTGCCAACCAACGCGCCTGCTAGAGCTTGGGTCTTGCTTTTGTCTACACGGTTGATAATATCTCATGCATGTTTTTCCACATCTCGATCTTATTTTTAATCTTTCACCTTACCCCAGATAGCAACTGGTCCAAATTCTTACTTGACATGTATTCCCATATCATTCATACATTATATGACATTTTTTTTCTTGTTTTTTTTTTTCGCTGAGATACATTATATGACATTTATCTTACCTAAAATAATACTTAATAGAAGATCTAT
This sequence comes from Castanea sativa, assembly GCF_040712315.1. Taxonomy (NCBI): domain Eukaryota; kingdom Viridiplantae; phylum Streptophyta; class Magnoliopsida; order Fagales; family Fagaceae; genus Castanea; species Castanea sativa. The sequence continues at coordinate 18,834,027 of NC_134020.1, forward strand.
GTCTGAGTGCTTAAAGCTATTTGACACTAAGACCAAGACCATCAAGAATTGTTTTTCTTTTCTTTTCTTTTTATCATTTTGTGTATATGGGACCTGCCAGCTGAAGAAATTTGCTCTGCAAATATAAAGTATGTTATCCTTTCTGCTATATTGGACTAAGGAAGATCAATGGAGGAACCATACTGATAGCCACAAAAGACCTGGCCTAATGGCTGAATTTTCTTCCTCAGAGGCAATCACTTTGAGTTGAAGTTTAAAGCTTTTCCCATATCCGGAAAGAACCATGAACATGATGGAAAATGAGATTAACGATGGTTTGAAGATGCAATCCTCAGACAGGAGCGAGGACGAGGAAGTAGAAGATGAAAGTAAGACCAAAAACAGTGCAAGCTCGAGCAACAGCATAGTTGAGGTTGAGGAGGCTGAGAGGAAGGCCTCCAGCTCTAGTGGGGTGCGGCCATATGTTCGATCCAAGGTGCCCAGGCTAAGATGGACTCCTGATCTTCATCTTTGTTTTGTCCAAGCAATAGAGAGACTTGGGGGTCAAGAGAGTAAGATCTTCAAACTTCTTCACCTGTTGATGGTTTTTTATATTTTCTTCTTGTAGATTATATTTTAGCAGATTCATCATATCCTGCGGGAACTTCTACTTATAAAGATATCATCAATTACACCTGCACAACTTTTTTTCTCAATTTATTTATTCAGTTGTTTAAATTTGGTGTAGGAGCAACCCCCAAATTGGTTTTGCAACTAATGAACATAAAGGGCCTAAGCATTGCTCATATCAAGAGCCATTTACAGGTAAAACACTAACTCAGTATGTCTCATATATAATATATTTTTATGCAGTGGATCGAGATTTGTCTCATTGGAGAAATTTCATTTTTGTTTATCTTTTGGCACATGTTTTGGAACAGATGTATCGTAGCAAGAAGATTGATGATCAGGGTCAAGGTACACCAACTTAGCAAATCGTTCCGTAGAAATAAGGATTTAGGGTTTATTTCCTGTCGGTCATTCATGTTTCTAATATTTGAAATTTGAGGCTATTTTCTTTCATGAATTGACAGTTACAACCAGTAGTGGACATCTTACGGGAAGTGAAAATCACCTTTGGCAACAATCCATGCTTCAGAGTGTTGAAAGGGTTACCCCCAAATTCAGGTAGTGTTACAGTTAGCATACCCTATGATAGACCTTTACTTTTACTGTTTTACATGATATTTCTCTCTCTCTCTCTCTCTCTCTCTCTCTCTCTCTCTCGCGTTAACTGCATCGATTGATTTTCTATATGAGTTTAAATCAATGTAAAAATGTTTCCCTTTCTCTCAAGATATGGTGACTTTTCTTGGAATGGTCATGGGAGCTGGATATCCAGGCCTTATTTGACTGAGAACATGTATATTAGAACAGGAGATAGCCTTCATGGGTCAGTAGCCGAAAGGATTTATGGAGGTACTGGTTCGAACATAAGGGATATTAGAGCTTTCTGTATGAATGACAACATTGCCTTCGCTGAACAAAGTAGAAAGAGAAAACTACAAGAGTTCAGAGAAGAATTTCAGTGGCTGTCTAATCACAATTCCAGCGAAACCCAGACAAGGTCAACCCCCATAGAACCATCTTTCAATAATGAATTGCATGGAAGAGGATGGGAGAGAACAAAATGTTTTCGGAATTCAATCACAGTGAACACCAAGTCTATTAATGTTAGCGGATATGGAGAGCAGAACATAGGGAAATGGAAAGCTTTGCATGATGACATTGATTTGAATCTATCACTGGGCAGAAGATCAAGACAAGAGGAAGTTAAGAGAATACCTTGGGTTGAGGAAGAAGCGGATGGCAATTTATATCTTTCTTGTTCCTCTTCTTCAGAAAGAGGCAACTATTCTATGGATCTCAACATGCCATCAAAGCTTAGCAGCTTAATACAAGAAAATAGTGCGAAAAATATGAAATTGGCGAGTACAAGTACCCTTGATCTGACTATATGAATTACAGAATTCTAGTGAGATCCAGTTGGTACTTGTACAAGGGGATACATCAAGATCTTATGTATGTTATCCTATATATTTTTCAATGCAATCTATTAGTTACTAATATTTTTGGGAACTTTCTTTAATCCCGACTAAAGCTAACTTCATCACTTTCATCTCCTTCATCGCATTATCCATTCTTGCCCCATATATGCATTTGCTGTCTTCCACACAAGCTGTTTCAGGTACTTTCATGTCAACTCTAGTCTCCAGGTGTCATCGCCAAAGACTATTGTCGATTTTAAAATTGAGGAGACTAATAGGTTGTCTGAAAAGGTTAATAGATCCAAGCAATTTACTTTCTGAGGTTAATATTGCAGAGAGAGGGCCCTCTAGACCCCCTCACAAATAAGAAATATGACCCTATAGTTATAATTAAAGGGGAATTTCAAAATAGAAGTATCCAAAATCCTCAGATTTCAAAAAAGGGTAACTGTGTCAGTATGTGGCAACTTTTAGAGTGAGAGAGAGAGGCAACTTCAACAACCACAAAAGCTTAAAGCCAAAGAAAATGCGGTGGATATAGTTAGTTGATACTTTCTAGTATTTTCAATAAAGACATTTAGAGTTCAAAATTTTCCTCTCTTATAGTAAATATGTGAGGAACATTCTAGCTTAAAAATTTTCACTAGTATAAATTTTGTGTTTGACATTAGTTTATTTAGTTTTTTGTCTATTAGCTTTTTGCTGAAAATGTGTTAAAAAATATTTGTACTTTAAAAAAGTGAGAAAAAAAAATTTAAAATGTTGTACATAAAAGTTAAAAATTTGTCAAAGAAGTTGTAGGTAAATAGAAACAAAATGTGCTTCTCCAATAGGTTTAGATTGTAAAATTGATGTAGGATAGAATTTGCAATTTAATTTTGTTATTTATATATAATCTTTGAAATTTTAGGTTTAGGGATACTATTTTCTTGATTCTAGGTGTTTTTAATGCTTTGTAAAGTCAAATTAGAGTCATATTGTGGTAGCATATCAATTATGATATGTTTTAGAGAGTATATATATATATATATATATAGAGAGAGAGAGAGAGAGAGAGAGAGAGAGAGAGAGAGAGAGAGAGCTAACTAATTTAAGTGTATATGTATGTAAAAATTCTCTTTTGAAAATTTGAATCCTAATCCTTGCCCTCATCCCACAAAGAAATTGAACTTTTAGTCAAGGTTATTATTTGGCCCCCAGGCCTGCAAATGAATGTTGACATTCATATTTCTGAGCAAATTGATTATGTTGATTTAGGAAACTTTTACTTCGACCCGAAACTGATTTTAATAATTGACAACAATGGGCCAAAAAATCTTCTTTTGCCCTTTTGTAGAAAACTGTTAGGATTAGTGCCCTTAAATCCTATTGTATGATACTATGTATGACTTAATGTTGTAATTAATAAAGTTGTTTTATTATTATTATCTAAAATAATGGCAACATGAATATTTGGACATTATCATATAGTCCATGAGATGCATAATATGTGATCTATGTGATTTAGTCACAGAAAATATGGATCACAAATTCTTTGTAAACTCAGAATTATAGTTCGTAGTCGGTGATGAAATTGGGCATTTCATCTACGAAGACTATAACATATCAACTAAGATGATTTGTTTTGATCATGGAAGTGGAGATTTCTAGTTGATGTGTTGATATGTTTTAAGAGTTAAAATATATTGAACTGGACCGTTGTGAGATTTATTATTCTCCTAATGACTGTCAAATGAATAATAAATCTCGCGACTTCTATTTACATGAACTTTTAATCCTGAGAGAATAATGAACCTGATCATGAAGTGTAGGTTGCTTTGATATTTCAGGAATGAGATCTAAAAATCATGATCAAAACCTCAGTATGTTGGGCAGCCACATTTAGTGTTGATAGAACATATATTCTTAAGATGAAATTTATAATCTCTTAATGGAGATACAAAATATTCCATTGAGTCAAGTTTAATGGGTTTGGTTATTCAGAGTGTTAGGCCTAACCACTTTAGTAAGAAGTTACTAAAGTATATATTTATGAAATTTGATTTCAAAAATATATGATGAATAACATAAAAAAATTAAACAGGGTACCCAAGGATTAAGATGTAGTAATTTTCAAAGTGGCAGTCTACATTTATGACTTTGTATACTACGAATATTTTATGAAAGGGTTGCATGTATAATAAAGTTTTTGGATATAATTTATAAATAAGGCCTAGAGTGCAATTATATTTCTATAGTGGTATTAAATATAATTAATGGTAATTTTGGACTTGTCAAGAGTTGACAGAAAAGTCCAAGGCTCATTGGAGCTAGAATCTTATTTGTTCCCTTTTAGTCCCACTCCAAACCACACACTAAAGTCCAATTTGAAAGGCCCAAAAAGCCAGCCCAATTAGATAATTAATTAGATACAAAGGGAGTTACATACAGAATTTGATGTATGAGACATCATTGTGAAATGGTGTGTATGTGAGTGCAAGCCACTCTCTTGGAAAACTGATTGAAAGACCACTTCTTGGGCATAAAATGGAATTGGAGTGAAGATTAAAAGTGTTCCCGAGTACTTCTGATATTTTGTTTTGAATTTCACCGCACCAAGGTACGCTTGCCTGTTCTTGAATTCTGAAATTTACATAGTGCATGTTATCAATTGCGAATGAAGTAAATCTGTTAATTTTCCGCTGCGTATGTTTTGTATGCGATGCAAATATATATTTTTCCTACAAAACCAACATTGATAAACTCTACGTGTAAGCTCTTCTAAATTCCATTTGAATAAGACCAATCTGGTGTTTTGATTTCCCCACTCACTAGTGGTGGCAAATTATCTTTAAGGAGTAGTATAAACGATATTGAAAATTGTAGTAAATATTTCATCATATTGGATGTAAGACCATTTTTTCAACTAAACATTATAATGTTTAGTACTATTGGTTTGATCCTAAAAACAAACCAATAGTAGTTGGCAAACTTTTACAAAATGGGAAATTTGAAAAGAAGAGCTTGATATTCTCTTGAAGTTGGAAAAAAAAAAAAAGTGAAAAAAGGAAGGCTGCCCCTTAATCCACAATTCAACTATTGCAAGCACAACAGGACACATATCCGTGGTGTCCTAGTAAAGCTATTATATAAAATCTATGCGATTATGCATGGTCACTTTGCCAGATGGGATTGCCAAGTTGATACAAATGCTAAAGTTGATTATGAAATTTATAAATTTGAACTTCAACCACATTTTCCAAAATGATTTAAAACATAGATAACCACGTGGTAAGGTGATTTAAAAGATAGTAATGACAGTTACACAATATTACATTGTTCTATTTCTGAGGAAATATGAAAAGGCTAACTAAAGGGCTGCTCATGATCACTACAAAAAAAGTCTACTAGCGATGGTAAAATGTCCTCGCAAAAATTTAAATATCGTCGCAAAAAGTTATTAGTGAGGGCATGTGGCCCTCGAAGGCCGTCGCATTTGCTCTTATTGCTAAAAGAGATTTTGCGACCATACCTTCGCAAATAAATAATTTACGAGGGCAATTTATTGTCGTTAGTGAACAAATCCACCTTCACAAATATTTTACCAAACGACAAGAAAAATGAACCACTTATTTTTAGCAAGAGAAAGTAGCTGTCGTTAACAATTATTTGTGAAGATCTTTATACCCTCGCAATTAGTTATTTACGAATTTCAAATTAACGACATACTTTTTAAAGACAAATACTGCCATTGCTAAAATTTATTTGTGAGGGCTTTTAATCCTTCGCAATTAGTTAGGAATAATAGTGACAACATTAAGTTGTCACTTAAAATGTTTTTGCAAGGGGTTAAGTGGAATCACTATTCTATAAATTACGAGTGACTTTGTCGTCACTATAAAATTATTTATGACCAAATTTTTATGTCATCGGCGATAATATTTTATATATTTTTTGTAATATTTTATTATTTATTTATTTTTAATTATTTTATATAATTTTTTTTAACTATCATGTTACGATAGTACAATAACTATCATCCACTTTATCACTCAAATCACTAACAACTAGCTTCTCCAGCAGAGTGCTAGAAAGGATTGCTGAAGTTTGATATGTTTTTTTCAGGTTCCCAATATCTCTGTATTGAGTTACTGTTTCTCCCATTTCACGCTGTTTGCAACTGATAATACCAACGGCTTCCGTCTACTCTACATCATTTGCATTATCTTGTGGGGGCTGTAGGATAGTTGAGAGAAGAAATTGTCCCAGGATCAACTGATTTATGATTTTGTCCCTCAAAATGCTCTTCAATCATAGATGAATCCAAGTTCAACAGATCTGCAGCGCTGGAAACAAATGCCACCCAGTCACATGCTTCTATAGTTTGCTCAATCGAACAGATGTTGCGCAAATTTTTTTCACTTTTATATGAATGGAGCTTCCCTTTTGAGTCATCCATAAGAAATTCATCGAATGATTCCAGTGTGCCTGCAATGCCTGGTGCAGTATCTATTTTAATAGCATCGGGAGGTACCATATCACTATCAGGGCTACCACAATCATATTTCAAGGTTTTTGGCAACTCAATGACTAGTAAGGGCTCATCAGTTGGCTCAGTAGTAATCTCTCTTGCTAAACTGGCAGAAGTACAACATTCAAAATTTTTAGTACATGAATCAGATGGTTGAACAGCAACTGCAAACCCTTCACTTGTATTTTTTTTGTTTCCAATCTGAGAGGACTCATTTTTTGTTTGAAGGGTCTGAGAACTGATGCCTGATAACAGTGTAACATGAATTGTGAATAACAACTGCACAATTTTTGTTATATGATTGAATGACACAAGAAAAAGTAAATTAAATTTACCTTCTAATTGAAAATCTAGATTCTTTGTGGATACCAATCTGTGGTGAAGGAAATACTGATGAAGGGGATGCAAAAGTTAGTGAAGTAAATGCATGATCAGTGGGTATGGACTTGACTGGCTAGATAGGAGAAAGATTGCTGATGTAATTAAATACAAGAGAATCCTGCATAGTATAAAAAAGGATTATTTCCCAGCACATAGCCTCAAAAATAAAGACAAGTATTAACCAATCTAGAACAATAGCAAACAAATTAGATTGTCAGCAAACAAAAAACAATAACATCTTGCCAAAATCAGTAACTGCTTACAAATATATAAAAATGGTCACTACCTAATGCCTCTCTCACTTAGCTAGGATTCAGAGAGGGTTGGCTTGGATACAGTTCTAGCCTTTAAATTTTTTTTTTTTTTTGCATGAAGTGACTGCTCCCCGTGCACTTGCACTTGGCAATCCGAGACTTAACCCTTGCACTAGACAATGGTTCCAAAAGTTCCAACTCCTATTTAAGGATTTCCTTGGGAGGAAAAAAAATTGCAACTATAAAGTCCATAAAAGCATCTGGCTAAATCTCCTAGTCCCTTCCCCCATCAGTGTGGACGGTGGACCTCATTTTGACCAAAATACACCTTTACTCTCCAAATTTATAAAAACACCTTATAAAACATCCACATGGAAATATGCACTAGTTAAAAAATAGTGAAACCCCATTCACACTTAAAAAAACAAAAGGCAATTCACAAAACTTCAACATACAAACACAACAAAATCCCTCGAAATACGATATCATAGCAACCCCAGGTTCTAAAAGTCCAATCCCTAAAGAACCCAAAACATCAAATTTAGCCCCAATACTCAACATCTTAATACAACATTACAAACCACCCTTTTTTCCCCCTCAGAAAATAGGGATATTGAATTTATGGTAAAACCTTAGGCTTTACAGCATCAGGAACCAAAGAGAACTAAAAGAAAAATCAAAAATCAAAATTGAAAATTAAATAAATAACCTAATGTTAAGTATCCAAATCCAAACCCAAAATTTCACAATAATCAAAACAAAAAATCAAATGAATAACTTACCAAGCAAAATCGGAATGGGTATGGGTATGGTGAGGAAAAATGAATGGGTATGGGGGTGGTAAGGGGAGAGAGGGAGAAAGGGAGAAAGGACCTTGTGGTGAGGGAGAGAGAGCCGATGGGTATGGGTTGACGGTAGAGATTGAGGAGGAGGGGAGTCGATGGCTGGGCTCGGCCTTGTCGGCGTCGTCGCTGGGCTGGGTTGGGCTCTGCTCGTTGGCGCCGGCGGGGTTGTGTGTGTGTGTGTAAGTGTGTGTGTAAATGTGAGAGGCCGTGTAAGAGATAGAGAGAAAATGAGAGAGTTTTGTGAGTAAAATCTTAGTGCGGGAAATGAAACTTTTGCGTGGGAAATGAAAATGTAAAAGCACCCATGTCATGTCAGTTTTTTTAAAAAATTTTGTCTATTTTATACCCAAAAAAAAAAAAATTTACCTTTTATTTTATTTTACATTATTATTTTTACAAAATACTCACATGAGTTTATCTATTTTATAAGATATTTCAATAAAATATTTATTCTTCATTAATTTTTATTATTTTCTCTAATAGTCATACTTTTTTTAATTTAAACTTAAAGTATTAATAAACTACCAACATCGGTGGCTCGGCTAATGGAGTCGCTTGTGGTGGAGGTCTGATGATCAAACCTCTAAAATAGTGTTTCCGGCGACCTTCGCTAGATCGGTGTCTCCGCCCATCGTGCCACCAACACTGGTGGCCAGACCACCAAAATAGTGGCTTCGACGACAGCCAATAGATCAATGTTTTCGACCATCATTCTGCCATCAATATAAAATTTTGGTGTGTCGTTTTAGGATTACGCATTGAAGAGAGAGAGATATATATATATATATATATATATAAATTATTTACTATTTGTATGATTTTAGTTTAAAAAAAATGCACTGATTTAAATTAAAAATTTTAATATAAACTATAATAAAATTTCAAATAAAATCATGCTTTGTTTGAAAAAAAAATCAAAATCATAATTATTTTATAATTAAATTAAACTTAGATATATTTACAAGTAAGGAAGCTTCAAGGGAGCTTCCTTTCCTCTCACTTTTAACCCCCACCACTAAACATCTGACCCTCTCTTTTATTTTTTCCTTTTTTATCTCAGAAAGTCACATCCATTCTCTACCACTTCCTCTCCCACGGTCTCTTTTTTTTTTTTTTTTTGATCTTTTCCTTTGTCGTAGCTCAGCACTTGTTTCTCTCTTCTCTAATGGCAACAGCAAGCTCTCTGCGAGAATTAAGAAATATAGTGTTGGGTTCAAGTTATACTGATGTAACTCAAAAAAAATTACACCACCCAATAACCTATTATTGAACTCATATTTTGAAAATCCAACCGTTGGATTATATGCTTTATATGTTCTTAACTTGCATGTCAATTTTCATGCCAATGTGATGTAATTTACCATTTAATCTATAAACTCATATTTTATGCATTATTTTAAACCACTAAAACTTGAATCTAGACAATTGATTAATGATATGACTATTAATCTTTAATCACCTTGAAATTTTGTAAGCATGAAAAATATATGAAGATAATGTAATCTAATGATAGATTTGTCAAAATTCACATCAGATTAAGAAATATAGAGTTGGGTTCAAGTTACACCTGACGTAACTCTAAAAAATGTTACATCACCCAATAACTTATTATTGAATTCATATTTTGAAAATCCAACCGTTGGATTACATGCTCTATATATTCTAAACATGTATGCCAATTTTCATGCCAATCGGATGTAATTTACCATTTGATTTATAAACTCATATTTTATGCATTATTTTAAACTACTAAAACTTGAATCTAGACAATTGATTGATGACATGACTATTGATCTTTCATCACCTTGAAATTTTGTAAGCATAAAAAAATATACGAAGATAATGTAATCAAACAATATATTTATCAAAATTCACATCGAATTAAAAAATATAGGGTTGGGTTCAAGTTACACTTGACGTAATTCTAAAAAATGTTACACCACTCAATAACTTATTATTGAATTTATATTTTGAAAATCCAACATTTGGATTACATGTTCTATATGTTCTTAACATGTATGCCAATTGGATGTAATTTATCATTTGATCCATAAACTCATATTTTATGTACTATTTTAAACTACTAAAACTTGAATTTAGACAATTGATTGATGACATGGCTATTAATCTTTGATCACCTTGAAATTCTGTAAGCATGAAAAATATATGAAGATAATGTAATCTAACGGTAGATTTGTCAAAATTCACATCGAATTAAGAAATATAGGGTTGAGTTTAAGTTACACCTAACGTAACTCTAAAAAATGTTACATCACCCAATAACTTATTATTTTATTCATATTTTGAAAATCCAACCGTTGGATTATATGTACTATATGGTCTTAACATGCATTCAAATTTTCTTGCCAATTAGATGTAATTTACCATTTGATCTATAAATTCATCTTTGATGCATTATTTTAAACTACTAAAACTTGAACCTAAACAATTGACTGATGACATCGCTATTGGTATTTGATTACCTTTAAATTTTGTAAGCATGAAAAATATACGAAGATAATGTAATCTAACGATAGATTTGTCAAAATTCACATCGAATTAAGAAATATAAAGTTGAATTGAAGTTACACTTGACGTAATTTTAAAAAATGTTACATCGCTCAATAACTTATTATTGAATTCATATTTTGAAAATCCAACATTTGGATTACATGCTTTATATGTTCTTAACATGCATGCCAATTTTCATGCCAATTGGATGTGATTTACCAATTGATCTATAAACTTACATTTTATACAATATTTTAAACTACAAAAACTTGAATTGAAACAATTGATTGATGACATGACAATTAATATTTGATGACCTTGAAATTTTATAAGCATCAATAATATGTGAAAATAATGTAATCTAACGGTAGATTTGTCAAAATTCACATCGAATTAAGAAATAAAGGGTTGAGTTCAAGTTACACCTAACGTAACTCTAAAAAATGTTACATCACCCAATAACTTATTATTTTATTCATATTTTGAAAATCCAACTGTTGGATTATATGTTCTATATGGTCTTAACATGCATGCCAATTTTCATGCCAATTGGATGTAATTTACCATTTGCTCTATGAACTCATCTTTTATGCATTATTTTAATGGAAATAAATTTTTATTCACTTTTGAGAGAGAGAGAGAGAGATAGAGAGAGAGAGAGAGAGAGAGTACAAAGGCTGGAATTCTTGAATTTTAGGCTACCATTTTGAAGTTGAAAGTGTTATCATTTTTTTTTATGGGTACAATTGTATATAAAAGGTTTTTTTTAGACTGTAAACAAAAGGTCCATCTAAAGAATACAAAGTGCTATATGTTTATGTGTTTCTTTTTATTTTTCTTTGAATTTTAGAATAATTTTTATCTCCCAAAAAAAATTAACATTTTAATGATTTTTTACAAAGGTTAATCGTGGCTCTCGCAAATAATTTAGTAATGGCATATTTTTAATCCACACAAAAATAAACTTTTTGCGAGGGATTTTTATTGTCCCTCAGAAATAATTTGGTGGGAACATTTCCCTCCAATTTTTTTGACATTTTAATGATTATTTGTGAAGGTTGATCCTAGCCCTCGCAAAAAATTTAGTATTAGTGACGGTTTTTTTTAACCGTCATAAATAATACACTTTTTGAGAGAGATTTTTAACTGTCCCTCGCAAATAATATGGAGGGAAAATTTCCCTCCAAAATATTAGTATTTGTGATGGCTATAACACATAATTGCGACAGCTTTTTTTGTTGGTCACAAATATTTTACATTTTACCAAGTATTTGCGATGTCTTTATTTTGCCATCACAAATAAGATTTTTTGAGAGGGCTTTTTGGGTCTGTCAAAAATTCTTGGTTGCTGTAGTGTGAGAAAAGAAGAAGAATACATAGTTATGTCATGTCAAATCCTTCTGCTCTTTTATCACTTTGACGGAACTATGGCTATTCCTAATCAGACGCTCCAAATCCATCTACATTGCTATATCTTTCTCCAATTTCAAAATCCTAATAGTTCAATCCCCCCAACCTATTCTTCTAGAGCTCAACCAACCATCATCTTCTCCTCTTCCTTGGCTTGGTTTGCCTCCTTCTACAGCTTCTCGTTCCTATCCACTACTACTCTCTTTTCCTCATACGTCTGCTTCCTCTTGGTCAACTTGGATTCCAGAACGATCCTATTCAGTTTCACGACCTCAAATTGTTCTTGCAGCCATGCGTTCTCTTTATTCGCATTTTCTGCTAGAAGTTAAACATGTTTTTAATTAATCTTTCGTAAATAAGTGTGAGTTTCATAAGTTAATATAGTGGGAGGTTTATTGAAGTAATGTGTGGGATTTATGAATGTAAGAGTTAGAAAAATAAATGTAGTGGAAGTTAAAGGTTGGATGGTGTACTATATAAACTCATTCATCCGTCAAGTTCTATGCAAGAGTTGAAGAGAAATACAAAGCATTAAAGGGTTCTAACTCTTCCCTCTCCACTCTCTCTCCCTTTATTTAATTTGTGAGTGAGTCTCTTCTATACACTAAGTAATGTGTGAGTGTTTGTGAGAGTAAATGAGGAAATGCCCATCAGTATTTTGTTTTATTTTCAACAAAGTGGTATCAGAGCCACTCGGATCGTAGTGAGAATGACTATTGCTAATGGGATGGTGTCATTCCAATTTTCTCGGCTTACTAAACAAAACTTTGAAAATTGGAGTATTTGAATGAAGGCATTGCTTGGATCCCAAGATGCGTGGGAGATTGTGGAAAAAGATTATGTGGAGTCACAAGATGAAGAATCTTTGACCCAAAACCAAAAGGAAGCCTTGCAAAAGGCTTAAAAGAAAGATCAACAAGCTGTTACGTTGATCTATCAAGGTTTGGATGAAACTATGTTTGTAAAAGTAGCAAATGCAACTTTATCCAAGCAAGCATGGGAGATTTTTAAAAACTCTCTAACGGGAGTTGATAAAGTGAAGAAAGTTCGCCTTGAAGCATTGAGAGGTGAGTTTGAAGGTTTGCACATGAAAGAATTTGAATCTATTTAGATTATTTTTCAAGGGTGTTGGCAATTGTAAATCAATTAAAGAGATATGGTGAGAACTTGGATGATGTCCGTGTGGTATGTACATTTTTAGACCCCTTAAACACAAACAGATTAACCTAGTAATTTAGCCAAGTGATTAACTTAGGTAAATTATTTAGATCTAGGTTAACACAAGTAAATCATATCATGCAAAGCAGTGCAGAAATATAAAGAACACACGATATGATAACCCAAGAAAACCAAATCGGTAAAAAACCTGGGGAGGATTTAACCTAGCTATCCTCAAGGTAAAACAGATCTACTATGAAAGAATTGAAGTTTTACAATAGCGATTTAGACCACTAACATCCTATTGCTACCTTGAGTAGAAAACTTGCTACCTTGAGTAAAAAACTTGCTACCACGCCCACGTGACAGCTCTGAGTCCATGGACTACTTCTTTCTCAGATCCACAGCAACCACAAGTATACTACTTGTATTTCTTTAAGCTCTTTATACAGCAACTGAATCGATCACCAAGCTCTCGACATCAATCTTGATCTTGATAACCCTAAGTGTGTATGAAGGCAAACACCTCTAGATATCACAAGAGATTCACACACACAGCATAAACAATAACAACGTAAAAATGTGGCTAGGGTTTTTCCTTTTATACTTAAGGCAAAACATAAAACCCTACACATCAAACGAGCTTGGGCTGAGTTGGAAAATTCTGTAGAAAAACAATTTGCATGAGCTTCGATCGATCGAAAATTATCGAGTCTAATTTTCGATCGATCGAGCCTTGCAGAAATTGAACAATAATTTCTGCAATTACTCGATTCCAACTTTACACAAACACACACTTTGAGCAGCCTAAATCTAGACTAAACGTTTTGATCATGGTTTGCCAACATATACACATTGAAGTTCTAAAACATTTAGATCCTAAATCCTTAGAACCTAACATGGTAGAAAAAATCCTATAGTCATTAATTTCTAAGTTTGACTATATTGTTGTGGCGATTGAGGAATTAAAAGACTTGGAGTCAGTGACCATTGACTAGTTCATGGGATCATTACAAGCCCATGAAGAAAGGCTCAATAAGAAGAAGCAAGAGCCTTTAGGGCAAGTCCTACAAGCAAAGCTCACCTTAAATAAGAAATGTTGACGTGAAAGTAGCCAACGAGGCCTAGGACGTGGGCGTGGTAGAGGGAGAGGATTTGGAGGAAAGAATGGTGAAAACTCTCCCAATTATGAAGAGAGGGGTCAAAGTTCACAATCTACAAGAGATCATGGAAAAGGAAGTTTCTCAAGACCATATAGAAGAAGGTATGATAAGTCTAATATAAAATGTTATAATTTTCAAAAGTATGGGCATTATGCTTTCGAATGTAAAAATGCTGCTAACATTGTTGAGGAGAAAGCTAACTATGTTGAAGATAAGAATGAAGAAGTGGAGCTGACTTTGTTGTTGGCATACAAAGGAGAAGACAGAGAAGAAAATGGTGTGTGGTATCTTGACTTTGGCGCTAGCAATCATATGTGTGGGAATAAAATGATGTTTATAGAGACTGATGAATCAGTGGTTGAGAATGTTACCTTTGGTGAATCATCCAAATTTTCAGTGAAGGCGACAGGTAAAATTCTTATCCGTCAAAGAATAGAGACCATCAATTTATTTCTGATGTATATTATGTGCCAAGCATGAAAACTAATATTTTGAGTTTGGGACAACTCCTTGAGAAAGACTATGATATCCAGTTGAAAGATCGTAGTTGCATAATAAGGGATTATCGAAATAATGTGATAGCTAATGTGTCTATGACAAGAAATAGAATGTTCTTGTTAAATATTCAAACTGATGTTATGAGATCTCTGAAGTCTTGTTTTAAAGATTCTTCTTGGCTTTGGCATCTAAGATTTGGACACTTAAACTTTGGAGGACAGTTGTTGACAAAGATGAAGATGGTGAGAGGATTGCTTTCCATTCAGCATCCTAACCAGCTTTGTGAAGGATGTCTTCTTGGCAAGCAATCAAGGATGAGCTTTCCAAAAGAAGCTAGTACAAGAGCAACCAAGCCATTGCAACTTTTTCATACTGATGTGTGTAGACCTATCAAGCCATCATCACTTGATAAAAGTAACTACTTTCTTCTCTTTATTGATGATTTTAGTAGAAAAACATGGGTTTATTTTTTGAAGTAGAAATCTGAAGCATTTGGTGCATTTAAGAAATTTAAGACATTTGTAGAAAAGTAGAGTGGCCATGAAATTAAGGCATTAAGATCTGATAGAGGAGACGAATTCACATCAAACGAATTTAAGGAATTTTGTAAAGTAAATAAGACTCACCGCCCTCTAACAATTCCAAGGTCACCACAACAGAATGGAGTAGCAGAAAGAAAGAATTGTTCAATTCTTAATATGGCTAGAAGCATGTTGAAAAGCAAGAAAATGCCTAAAGAATTTTGGGCTGAAGTTATAGATTGTGCAATCTATTTGTCCAATCGTTGCTCCACAAGAAGTGTACAAGGAAAAACCCCACAACAAGCATGGAGTAGGGAGAAGCCTACCATTTCCCATCTTCGTGTGTTTGGGAGCATTGCATATGCACATGTGTCGGATCAAGAGAGATCCAAGCTGGATGATAAAAGCAAGAAGTATGTGTTCATTGGCTATGATCCAAGCTCTAAGGGCTATAAGCTCTATAATCCGAGCACTGGAAAAGTCATTGTTATTCGAGATGTGGAATTCGACGAAGAAGGCATATGGGATTGGAGCACCCAAGAAGAGGAGAAGTATGATTTCTTTCCTTTATCTGAAGAGGAAGGTCAACGAAATGAAGTTCATGAAGACCCTATCACTCCACCTCTATCACCAGCATCATCATCTTCCATTCATGAAAGTCCATTATCATCATCTTTACTAGAAGGAAGCTCTAGTGAAAGACCAAGAAAAATGAGAAGTCTCTAGGATCTTTATGATTCAATAGAGATTACAAAAGATGTAACACTTTTTTGTCTGTTTGCTAATTGTGAACCTATAGGATTTGAAGAAGCGGTGCGAGACAAAAAAAATGGAGAAATGCTATGGACGAAGAGATTAAGGCAATAAAGAAGAATGATACATGGAAGCTTGCAACTCTTCCAAATGGAAAGATGACAATTGGTGTAAAATGGGTGTATAAGTTGAAGAAGGATGCAAAAAGAGGGGTAGAGAGATACAAAGCAAGATTGGTGGTGAAAGGCTATAGTCAACGGCAAGGTATTGATTATTGTGAGGTATTTGCCCCAGTTTCTCGTTTGGAAACTATACGATTGATAATTTCTTTAGCAGCTCAGAATGACTAGAGAATTTTTCAAATGGATGTAAAATTTGCATTTTTGAATGACTACCTTGAGGAAGAACTTTATGTTGAGCAGCTTATAGGCTATGTTGTAAAAGGGCCGAAAGATAAAGTTTTGAAGTTAAAGAAAACTTTATATGGCCTGAAACAGGCACCAAGAGCTTGGAATAGTAGAATTGACAAATACTTCCAAGTTCATGGGTTTTTAAAATGCCTACATGAACATGCGCTTTAATGTAAGGTGCATAAAAATGGAGATATCTTAATTGTTTGTTTGTATGTAGATGATTTGATTTTTACAGGCAACAATCCAAGTATGTTTGAAGACTTCAAGAAAGCAATGACTAAGGAGTTTGAAATGACAAATATTGGACTTATGGCCTATCATTTGGGCATTGAAGTGAAGCAGATGGAGGATGAGTTTTTTTTTCCCAAGAAGGTTATGTGAAGGATATCCTCGAGAAGTTTGAGATGTTAAATTCCAATCCAGTTAGCGCCCCTGTAGAATGTGGAGTGAAGTTGTCAAAGCATGAAGATGAAGAGAAGGTTAATCCAACATTCTTCAAGAGTTTGGTCAGAAGTCTGAGATATCTAACATACATAAGACCAGACATTCTTTTTGGAGTTGAACTAGTTAGTCATTACATGGTGTTGGGAAATTTAGACCCCGGTTGATAAAATTAACAAGTTTCAAACCGAAGTTGTTAATTAGATTAATTATGAATAAAACTTGTTAAAACAAAAAAACATCAATATCATGTTAAAATCATATGCAGCGAAAAAGTAAATAAGACAAGATATGATGACCTAGGAAAACCAATGAAACAAACTAGTTTCATAGTAAAAAACCTGTGGGGAAACCTTCTTGAAAAGCAATTCACTATATTAAAGCGAAGTTTTAGATCTAGTACAAAACCTTTGTTCCTAGACTCTACAATCCCCATAGATGAACTTACAATAGAAACCTTCTACCATCTTAAAACCTCTGAACTTTTCAATATATGAACGCCACTCTTTGATGCACAGATCCCAGTACGTGACTAACTCCTTTGCACGAATCCCAGTACGTGAGTAACTCCTTTGCACGAATCCCAGTACGTGACTCACTCACTAACTTAAGGAAGAAGAATGTTGGCTGCAAAGTTCTTTACTTTATCAACAATGAAGATCAAGAAGCACTTGGTTACAAAACCCTAAGGCGTAAAGACGCAATAGCTTTTTTCAGAGAGAATAGGGCATCGGTCACCTTTTGCATGTGTTCTCCTTGTATTCACTTATGTGACGACCTTTAAATTAAGCTTTATATATGTCTAGGGTTGTGAGAAAAGAAACCCCACACAAATACATAAGCATGGGTTGAAAATCAGATCTGAAAATCTGAATTTTGTAATTCTCGATAGGTAGCTATCTGTTGAGCTTCACTTGCAAGCTATCGAGAGCTATCGAGATTTAATGAATCAGTACTTCTTCACTTGTTTCTTGGACAGATTTGCATGTCTTCAATACTAGACTTAAACTCTTATTTGAAGTATTAAACACATCCTAGATCTACCCAATTACAAGTAAAGTGTGTTTTGTCAAAGGATTAGCCAATTACATAAAATATGTCCTTAACACATAGAAGTACTGACGATGACTCATTTGAAGACTGCCAAGAGAATTCTTCGCTATTTAAAAGGTACATTGGATTATGGATTGTTGTATTCACCATCTAACGATTTTAAACTTGTTGGCTACAGTGATAGTGACTGGGCCGGAGACATGGATAATAGAAAGAGTACTACTGGTTTTGTATTCTATATGGGTGATACTACGTTTACATGGACGTCCAAAATGTAGCCAATCGTGACGCTTTCCATTTGTGAAGCTGAGTATGTTGCTGCTACCTCTGGTGTTTGTCATGCAATTTGGCTTAAAAGATTATTGAACAAGTTTCAGATGTTTCAAGAAGAAGTTACAAAGATATTTGTGGACAATAAGTTATCACTAGCTCTTGCAAAGAATTCAGTCTTTCATGATCGAAGCAAGCAAGAAAGGAAGTTCATCTTGAGTTTGTGAAGTCATATGATCAGGTTGCAGATATACTCACTAAACCACTCAAGTATGACACATTCAACAAGATGCGAGCCTTACTTGGAGTAATCAAGAAAACAAGTTTAAGGGGGGATGTTAGACGTTAAACTTGTTTTAATTAATCTTTCATAAAAAAGTGCGAGTTTCATAATTTAATGTAGAGGGAAGTTTATTGAAATCGTGTGTGGGATTTATGAATGTAAGAGTTAAAGGATGGATAGTGTACTATATAAACCCATTCATCCGTCAAGTTCTATGCAAGAATTGAAGACAATACAAAGCTTTAAAGAGTTCTAACTCTTCCCTCTCCACTTTCTCTCCCTTTATTTAATTTGTGAGTGTGAGTCTCCTCTATACACTAAGTAGCATGTGAGTGTTTGTGAGAGTAAGTGAAGAAAGGCCCATCAGTATTTTGTTTTATTTCCAACATTTTCCAGTTCTCGTTTCAATTCAATATCCGAGAATTTCTTATACTAGGTCAAAATCTGTACTCTGATGAATTGTTCTAAGCTTCTAGATGATCACTGAAATGTCCTAATTCTTAGCGTTATGTTTTCATCGTTGTTGTCCAATGCAAAGGTTGGTACAAAATGTGAATGCATTGTTTAGAGCGTTAGTGTTTATTACATTTATGTAGAGTAGAAACATGAACATGGACACGAAATGCGACATAATAATAAATTTTTTTTTTGGTGAACAGATGATTCATTAAATAACTAAAAATAAACAAGCAGCTTAGGGCATATCCTATTAAAATACACCCCATTGAGGTCATCCTCATAGACATCAATCATGTTCTTTCAAAATAAAAATATAAGAATGTGAGGATAAAACAATTAATTAATATACATTATTAGGTAGATTTTATATATTTACTTATAGACATATTATATTTTATTTTTAATTTTCAAAATTAATGATAATTATCCAAATCTTTAGAGTGCATTGTTTTTTTTTTTTTTTTGAGAAACTTTTAGAGCATAGTTGTCAAAACATGAATCATATTGTGAATTAATTTTTGATTTTTCTGTATTGTGTGTCGTAAGATTCACAAACATTTAATAAAATTTATAGATATACATATATAAATGTTATATTCATTATAAATTTTGAATATATTCAACTAATGACTAATTTATTTATCACTTAACAAACTAGCATATGTTAATTGTTGGAAAACATGGTTTTGCATCTCATACAAAATATGCAGCAGAAGCAACACAAGGATTTACTTCATTCACGAGAGATAACATATAACCTTGAATTCTAGAACAAAGAACAAAAAGCATAACTTTATGTAGTAACAAGACTTGAGAAGACCTTCAATTTTCATCCTAATTCCATTTGGTGTCCAAGATGTGTGGTCTCTCAATCAGTTCTTAAGTACAATGATTTTCCTTTTGGAAAAATGTATTCAAGAGATGAGAGAAAACTATTTTCTCTTCTTTCAATCATACATACGTTTTAACTGCTGAAGTAATTGCTTCATTTAATAACTCTTATTAAATAAACAACTAATTATTTAATTGGGTTAGCCTTTTGGGACAGTCCAATTGGACTTTAGTGTGTAATTTATGTTAGGGACATATTTATGTAATTGGCTAATCCTTTGAAAAAACACACTTTACTTGTAATTGGGTAGATCTAGGATGAGTTTAGTACTTCAAGAAACAAGCGTTCAAGTTAAGTATTGAAGCCATGCAAGTCTGACCAAGAAACAAATGAAGGAAGTTTTGTTCGTTAAAGCTCGATAGAAGTCTTGACAGAATCATTTCTATCAAAATTTAATGTTGAAGTTCGACAGAAACTTGACACAAGATGTATTTGTCGAGAATTACAAAATCATATTTTTCAGATTTGATTACACGCATATTCCTATGTATGTAAGTAGGGCTTCTTTTCTCATAACCCTAGACATATATAAGGATTATTTAAAGGCCGTCGCTCATGCATTGGGTGACCGAATACAAAAAGTGGCATAGTTCATTATTCTCTCTGTAGAAGCTACTGTGTCTTTACGCCAAGGGTTTTGTGACCAAGGATCTTCCTAATCTTCATTGTTAATGAACTGAAGAACTTTGTAGCCAACAATCTTCTTCAAGTTGGTGAGTTAGTCACGTACTAGAATCCGTGCATCATTTGTTAGTCACGTATTAGGATTCGTGCATTGAATGGAGAGATTGCCGCTACAATGCTAGTCCAATTGGGTATTGGGGTAAGGGTTCAACTATAGGTTGGTATTTTGGGATAGGCCAAAGGGTTTGGTAAGATTCCTTATACTTGTAACCGCTTGTGATTGATAATAGTGGATTCTCGAGAATGGTGACCTTAAATTCACCCAGTGGGGTTTTGCCTCGGTGGTTTTCCCTATTCGTAAACAAATTACCTGTGTCAAATATATTTTCCTCTGCATTTAGTTATTTGGTGATTTGTTTATGCTACCACGCTATTGTATGTAATTTTACTAATTAATTAACTTGGGTAATTAATTAATTTGCAAGTGGTATCATAGTGGGCACACTCTAATTATGTTTTAATCTTTGTTGTGTGATCCATTGACCTTTGTTTTTAATGGATAGAGGACAGTCTCTTATTATACCTCATTTATTTGAAGACACTAACTATGCATATTGGAAAGTACACATGAGAGCTTTCTTGTAGTATTTAGATGAGAAAGTGTGGCAAGTTGTGGAGATTGGCTGGGCTAAGCCAAAGGAAGCGCCAGCTGATTGGGATGATGCAAAGATCAAAACGACAAATTTTAATAGTAGAGCATTGAGCGCCATATTTAGTGCGGTCACGAATGAGAATTTTAAGAAAATATCCTCAATTGAAACTGCAAAGGAAGTATGGACTATTCTCCAAACAGCTTATAAAAGAACTAAGGCCATTAAAGATTCCAAGCTTCAAAGGCTTACTACAAGCTTTAAGGAGATTAAGATAGAGGAGGATGAGTCATTCGATGAGTTCTATGCCAAACTCAAGGACATAGCCAACTTAGCCTTTAATCTTGGGGAAACTATTCCCGAACCCAAGGTTGTGAGAAAGTTGCTTAGATCTCTTCCCAAGATATTTAATGCCAAGATAAAAGCGATTGAATAATCAAAGGACATTGACTCCATTCCTTTGACATAGTTGATTGGCAACTTGCAAACCTATGAATTGGTTTTGACCAGACTTGGGAAAGAAACCAAAAGTAAAAGTATGGCATTGAAGGCCAAAAGTAATGAAACTAATGAGTCTTCAAATGATGAAGATTCCAAGATGAAGTCCTACATCACTAGGCAGTTCAAGAAGTTCATAAAGAATGCCATTGTGAAAGGTTTTGACAAGGACCGTAAGCAATCCAGTTCTTCTCAATTCAAAGGTCAAGATGGAGGGAAGAAGGATGTTAAGGATGGCGGTCAGTATACTATTCCCTCCGGACCAAAGTGCTTCGGATGTCAAGGTTTTGGACACATGAAACAAGAATGTCCAACATATCTCAAGTTAATTGGGAAAAGGAAGGCTCTTGCTGCTACCTTGAGTGATACTGAGCCTGAGATTGAGTCAGATGACAGCGATGATGAGGGAATCTTGAGTGCTTTCACTGCCACAGTAGATCCTACTGAGGGGATCGTAGAAGCAGTGGATAAAGAAGAGGACTTGGTGGAATCCAAATTTGAGAAAATGGACGATCAATATGACATCATACAGCCTATGCTAAGTTGTACAAGGTTTTTGAGAAGCATGGGAAACTGTATAGGCTGGCCACCAAGAAGCTAAGTGATGTGGAACTAGAATGAGAGGAGCTCTCTACCAAGGTTGATGAAGCCAATCAAGTAATTGGAGCACTGCGATTTGAGAACAATTTCTTGGCTGAAAGAACCAAGAAGCTTGAAGTAGAATTGTTCCAAGTTCGAGCTCAGTTGGACAGGACTTCCAGTGCAAAGCTGGATGAAATGCTGAACCTTCAGAAATCAACTTCTGACAGAACCGGCTTGGGGTATGAACTCTCTAACTCTTCTCATATTGCCTCTTCTAGTAGAACTATTTTTGTCTCACCTATTAATAATGAGAATCTTGACAATAATGAAGCTAAAACAGAAATAGCTAGTGAGAACATAGACAAGGGTAAATCTATTCTAGGAGCACCCCCTAAGATAAAGAAGAAAAAGACTAGAAACCCTAAGAACAATAAGGCTAAAAATAAGAAGTCTCAACCTAAGAAGCTGCATTTCTGTCATCACCGTGGAGCTTCGGGACACACTTGTCCAAATTGCTATAAGTGGTTAGACACTCAACAGAGCAATAGTGTGTTATCATTTGGTGGTCAAGGTCAGATCTCATTATCTTTGGGTCCTCTTGGAGATCTTCTCAAGGCCCTCATGTTCCTTTCGAACTTGAACAGTATCAATTCTACCCCCTCTCCTCAGGATCAAAGGTTCACACAAAGGAAAGGTCTTTCCAAGGTGTAGAAGGAAAAAGACTCAAAGTGATTTAGTCACTCTCTCTCTCTCTCTCTCTCTCTCTCTTTATGTTTATGCATTACTTGTATGTTTTGCATTCTAGCTTTTGAGTCAGTCTAATTTTATGCTTTGTGTGTTTCTTTATGTTCTTGTTTGGTTGTTTTTCAGTTTTTTTTTCTGCTTTATTTGTTTTTCATAAAAATAAAAAAATTGAAATATCAAAAAATACAAAAACAGTGTGCGTTTGTGTATATTGGTACTTGTGTACCCTGGATGGCCATTAAAACAAAGTTTTCTAAACTTTGATCTCTTGTAGCTTAGATGAGCACATAAATGCACAACTAAGCAAGTGAGCTTTGTGGCTCATGTTTGTGATGAGTATGATTAAGTAATCTTCTACACTTAATACTCATATAACTTGTTTTGACAGGAAGGACTAGAAAATCTTAAGAGAATGGCATTAAAAACCATCTCACTACTAAAACCGGCCAATCATGTATAAAATTTGTGTGCTTCGGCATAGCAAAATTGTGATGTTTTGGCTTACATAATTGGGTATTTCTTCTCTCTCTTATATGCCCATGCATGATATGTTCAAAAAGAAAATATGCAAAGAAAAATAAATTCAAAAAGAATCAAAATGCTTTTAAATATGGTTGCAAGCATGTTTCTAGGAGATGTGGGAGTTATAAGATGTACCTCGAAAGTGATAGTCCCCATCAAATAGTTATGATTGTGTGTGAGTGTATTAGATTCTCTTATTTCTTAAAATATCATAATATGAGAAACTTATGCACACTTGTTATGTTTTAACATACAACATGCAAACTTTGCTACTTTTGATACATGTGCAGGTACAACGTGATTTGGCCATCACAAGGAATATATGTGTTAATATATGTTCACTAAACTATCTTAACTTGTTTTTGAAATATAAAATTTGGTTAGATTTTTTTAGTGTATTTGTGTGTTTTTGGACCTATGGATGCTATGTTTATATGTTGAGAGATGTTTTGAGAGCTTAATATGTTACTTGGATCTTTGGTTGAGTAGCTTGCTTGTTGCATTCATCTTTATGTTTTTTTCCTCCCTTGAAAACTCATTTTCTTCAAGCTTGATAGCTTTTCAACAGATCCTTGACAGATTCCTTTTCTATCAAGCTTTCTTTCTTCAGCCTTGATAGAATCTCGATATATCTTCGATCCATCGAGATTTTGGGTTTCTTCTCGATAGCTTCTCGATCCATTAAGCCAAATTTCTGAGCATTTTGTTTGACCGATAGATTCTTGATCCATCAAGGTGTTTTTGCCGTCAACAGATTCTCGACAAATTCATTTCTGTTGAGATTTAGTGCTCGATAGATCCTCGATAGAATCTTCGATCCATCAAGCTGTGTTTTCTATATAAAGCTGAGGCGCGATTTTAGATTCATTTTCTCACTTCTTTTTCAATAGAAATCATTCTCTCTCACCCCAAACACTCTCCTCTCGCTCAAATATCTCTACCCACTCAAGTTTCGGCCTAGATCAAGCTCAAATCACTTGGTAAGCCTCCAAATTCCCTTCATTTTCTTGCATTCATGCATTTTTAGACCTAGGTTTTGGGTTTTTGAAAATTTTTGGGGTTTTTGAGTTGTGAAATTTTTGGGATGGGTTATGTTGATTTGGTGATATATGCTTATGCATTGCATTTTCATTGCATTATAATAATGTTTCATGCATTTTAGATGTGTGATTGGTTATTGTTGTTTAAGTGCTGGTAGGTTTGGATTGTGTTTTTATTAATGATGTTTTTATTTTTTGCACGTCATGTGTTCATGCATTGTTCATGCATTTTTCATGCATACGTTTCTTTTCTTTCCAATTCTGGGTTATGATGTGTTATGTTCTCTCTCTCTCTCTCTCTCTCTCTCTCTCTCTTTCTCTCTCTCTCTCTCTCTCTCGGATAGACTGTGCTATGGCACCTAAAATGCTCAAATACACTCCGGATTAGAATCCTTTTTCCCCCTCTCACATTCGGTTTTGTGATGAGAAGGCCTAAAAGGACTTCTTTGAGAACTTCCAGAAACGTAGCGTTCATCCGGAATGTCAAGTTATCCTATCAGATTTTGCCGAGACTCCTTTACCTAATGTCATTTGGACTCGGGGATGGGATTTTCTTTGTGAGAAACCCTTGAGGTGTCCTTTCATGTTTATATAGGAGTTTTACTCCAATATACACGACATCGATACCTTTGTACCTCAGTTTGCTACCACATTCAGAGGTACATGTATCGTAGTTACTCCGAAACTTATGTCTGAGGTATTACATGTTCCCAGGGTAGCACATCCGGACTACCCTAGCTGTGAGTGTCTCCCAACAGTGTCTAGAGACAAGCTTCTCTCTCACTTTTGTGAGACTCTTTCCACATGGGCTGGTAAGCTAAACACTCCATGCTCGGGCTTTGCCAAGAGCCGAAAGTTCCTTAACATGGTGATGACATTCACTCTTACTCCTTTGTCTCACTATAACTCCATCACTGAGCCTCGTGCTCATTTTATTCTTGCTTTGATGGATGATCTTTTGATCAACTTTCCCTCTCACTTCATCACACCTATTCTGGATGTGTACTTGGATACTGTTACCCATGATAAGCTCATCTTTCCTTCGGCTATTAGGTGGATCTTGCAGCACTTTCACATTCCCATTCCTTCCTCTCTTTTCTTTACCACCATGGGTGCTACCAGCGCTGGTTCTATTCGATAGAGCAAGGCCCAACTTCAACTGAAGCGGTCAGGAGTGGAGACGGATGATCCTACCAATTTTGCTATTCCATCTTCTTCTGCTCCTTCTACCTCCACAATTGGTGGAGTGACCCTCGAGGCCATCATGGCGTAGCTTCAGCGGATGGAGGCTGACTTTGGTGGTCGTCTTGACTATCTCATAGATGAGACGTGTCAGATGAACACCAGAGTTGGTCACATTGCTCGCTGACAAGCTCGCATGGCTGGCTTTGCACCTTCTCTAGAGGCCTCGGCTGATGAGGGTGATGGTGATGACGATGATGACAATGATAACGATGATAGCTCTTTCGGTAAGGAGGGCCTCTCAATGACTTGCCCTTTGTCATTTGTGACAAAAAGGGGGGAGTAGTTTTGGTTTTGAGAGTAGTCTTTTACTTAGGGGGACAGTTAGTATAAGGCTATTTTGGTAGGGGGAGTGTGTATAGTTTTAAGGGATGTAGTGAGGCTTATATGTACTTTTCTTTCTTTTTAGTTCTTTAGCCTCCTGTATATAGGTCTTGTGACCATTTTATTATGACATACATTGTACTTTACTTTCTTATATTTGATGATGATGTATGTTCTTTTTATTCATCTATCTCTACATGTGTTGTTTCTTTTCTCTCTTTAGACACATGTTTCTTTGTGTACGCAATCTTTATTTTTGTTTCACATATGATGCCTTGATGAGTTTTGTTTAAGTGTTTCAGAAAGATAGGTTGTGAAAGTCTATCTTGCCAAGAACTCTCTTCTTGCAAAGTTTTTCAAGAGTTTGTAGTAGGGATAGATTTATTTTGTAATACAACAAGTGGTTATGAGTTTAGTGATTTAAGACTTCTCTCATGATTATTTGTTTTGTTGTGGTTTTGTCACAGATTGCCAAAGTAGGAGATTGTTAGGGACATATTTATGTAATTGGCTAATCCTTTGACAAAACGCATTTTGCTTGTAATTGGGTAGATCTAGGATGAGCTTAGTATTTCAAGAAACAAGTGTTTAAGTTAAGTATTGAAGCCGTGCAAGTTTGACGAAGAAACAAGTGAAGGAATTACTGTACATTAAAGCTTGATAGAAGTCTCTACAGAATCCTTTCTATTGAGATTTAATGTTGAAACTCGACAGAAGCTCGACAGAAGCTGTATCTGTCAAGAATTGCGAAATTAGATTTTCCAGATTTGATTACATGCATATTCCTATGTATTTGTGTAGGGTTTCTTTTCTCACAACCCTAGACATATATAAGAATTATTTCAAAGGCCGTCGCGCATGCATTGGGTGATTGAATGCAAAAAGTGGCATAGTTCAATATTCTTTCTATAGAAGCTACTGTGTCTTTACGCCAAGGGCTTTGTGACTAAGGAGCTTCTTGATTTTCATTGTTAATGAACTGAAGAACTTTGTAGCCAACAATCTTCTTCAAGTTGGTGAGTTAGTCACGTACTGGGATTCGTGCATCTTTGGTTAGTCAGGTACGGGGATTCGTGCGTTGAATGGAGATATTGCCACTACAATACAAGTCTAATTGGGTATTGGGGTAAGGGTTCAACTATGGGTTGGTATTTCGGGATAGGCCAAAGGGTTTGGTAAGATTCCTTATACTTGTAACCGCTTATGATTGATAGTGGATTCTCGAGAGTTGTGACCTTAAATTCACCCAGTGGGGTTTTGCCTCGGTGGTTTTCCCTATTCATAAACAAATCTCCTATGTCAAATTTATTTTATGCTGCATTTAGTTATTTGGTGGTTTGTTTATGCTACCATGCTATTGCATGTAATTTTACTAATTAATTAACTTGGGTAATTTATTAATTTAAGGGGTCAATTCATTTTAACCCAACAGTTTGGAATGGGATTAAAGCTACAAATAAGATTCTAGTTCCAATGGGTTTTAAGGCTTATCTATCAATTCTTTACAAGTCCAAAGTTTCCATTAATTATATAACAAGTACCACTATGGAAATATAACTGCACTTTAGGTCTTATTAATAAATTATATCTCAAAACTCTAATATAATATCATTTGACCCTTCCATGCATGAAGCATTCATAGTGAACAAAGTCATAATAAATTGTCACTATGTAAACAACTATTTTATTTCTTGAGTCCCCAGTTTAATATTTTAGTTATTCATATTTATGAAATCAAATTTCATTAAATATAAATTTTAGTAACTTTTTACTAATGTGGTCAGCCTTGAATAACTAGTTCCTATTAACTTTATCTCAAAGGGATTTTTTGTGTATCTATATAAAAAGATTAGGGATTCCATCTCGAGAATATGAGTTCCCTTAACACTATACGGTTACTCAACATACTGAGGTTTTGACCGTTAAATTTGA
This sequence comes from Castanea sativa, assembly GCF_040712315.1. Lineage (NCBI taxonomy): Eukaryota > Viridiplantae > Streptophyta > Magnoliopsida > Fagales > Fagaceae > Castanea > Castanea sativa. The sequence continues at coordinate 18,862,027 of NC_134020.1, forward strand.
TCTCAAACCTGATATATCAAAGCAACTTATATTTCATGATTGGGTTCACAATTTTCTCAGGATTGAGAGCCTATGAAAATAAAAGTTGTAAGATTTATTATTTAGTTGACAGTTGTTAATTGAATAATTAATCTTATAGCAATTTAGTTCAATGTGTCTTACACACTTAAGACACATCAACTAGAAGTTTCCACTTCCATGATCCAGACAAACCATCTTAGTTGACATGTTATAGTCTTCGCAAATAAATTGTGATAGGTCAAGAAGTGTTAGGACATATGTGATTGGATATTAAGAACATATGAAAACATTTTATGTATTGACTAATCTTTTGACAAAACACACTTTAATTGTAATTGGGTAGATCTAGGATGTGTTTAATGTTTCAAGAAACAAGGTTTTAAGTTCAAGCGTTAAAGTCATGCAAGTCTGTCCAAGAAACAAGTGAAGAAGTGTTGTTTATTAAATCTCGAGAGCTAGCTCGAGAGCTAGCATCTATTGAGGTTTAAAAGAGCTGTTTAAGCTCGAGGCTCGACGACTAGGGTATTTATCAAGGTTTATGAAATTCAATTTTTCAGTTCTGTTTTTCATTCAATCCGTGAATGTATGTTTGGTCTTTCTTTTCTCACAACTCTAAACATATATAAGGATTATTTTAAGGGCCATATTAGGTTGCACAGCCAAGAGCACAATTGCACAAAAGCATAATTCCTTAAGTGTGACCGGAAACCTAGTTTTCCCTAGTTCTTGAAGAAGCTACTGTGTTTGTACACCGCAGGGTTTTGTGACCAAGCAACTTTGTGATATTCATTAGTTAATGAACATAAAAACTTTGCAGCCAACATCCTTCTCAAGTTGGTGATAAAGTCGCGTACTGGATCTGCGCATCTATTGGTTAGTCACGTACTAGGAGTCGTGCAATACAAGGAGAGATTGTCACTGCTGAACAAGTCCAATTGGGTATTGGGGTAAGGGTTCAATTGTAGGTTGGTATAAGGTACTGAGATTCCTTTACTTGTAACCGCTTGTTTTGATAATAGTGGATTCTCGGGAGTGGTGACTTTAAAATTACCTGATGGGGTTTTTGCCGTGTAGATTTTTCCCATTTGTAAACAAATCACCGTGTCATTTAATTTCCACTGCATATTTAGTTAATTGGTGATTTATTTGTGCTGCCACACTTGTTGCATGTAATTGAACCTAATTAATTCACTTGGCTAATTAATTGGTTAATTTATCACAAGGAGTCAATACATTTTTGGCCTATCAAGAATGTATTGATCCTTTGGGTAAATTAACCAATTAATTAGCCAAGTAAATTAATTAAGTCAATTTAACATGCAATACACATGGTAGCACAAACAAATCACCAAATAACTAAATGCAGTGGAAATTAAATTTGACACGGGTGATTTGTTTACGAATGAAGAAAACCACTGAGGCAAAACCCCATTAGGTGAATTTAAGGTCACTATTCTCGAGAATCTACTATAATCAAAACAAGTGGTTATAAGTAAAGGAATCTCAGTACCTTATACCAACCTACAGTTGAGCCATTACCCCAATACAAAATTGGACTTGCAATGTAGTGACAATCTCTCCTTTAATGTATGGCTCTTAGTACATGACTAACTAATCGATGCATGGATCCCAATATGCGACTTACACACCAACTTGAGAAATATGTTGGCTGCAAAGTTCTTTAGTTCATCCATAAGATTGAAGATCAAGAATCTCCTTGGTCACAAAACCCTATGGCGTACAAAGGCAGTAGCTTCTTCGAAACAAAGATAAACCAGGGCAAATTGTCTCCGGTTACAATTTGAGTGAATAATCACTTTGCATCAAGTTGCATCACCTTAGACAGCCCTTAAAATAATCTTTATTTATGTCTAGGGTTGTGAGAAAAGAAATCCTACACAAATAGTTTGGATATGCATGAAAAACAAATTTGGAAATCTAATTTCATAAACCTTGATAGATAGATTATCTGTCGAGATGCTGTCAAGTTTCGGGCTAAAAGCTCCTTTAAAACCTCGATAGATACAATCTGTGAAGCTATCTGTCAAGCTTTAAAGTACAACAATTCTTCACTTGATTCTTGAACAGACTTGCATGACTTTAACTCTTAACTTGAACACACTGTTTCTTGAAGACTTAAACCATCCTAGATCTACCCAACTACAAGTAAAGTGCGTTTTGTCAAAGGATTAGCCAATTCTAAATGACATATGTTTTAACAAGTTCCACATATGTCCTAGCAATCTCCCCCTTTGGCAATCTGTAACAAAACCACAATGAACGAATGAAATATGAGAGAAGTCATAAATCACTCAACTCATACTCACTTGTTGAATACAATAAAATCTAATCCTAACATAAACTCTTGAAAAACTTTGCAAGAAGAGAGTTTATGGCATGATAGATTTTGATAACCTGTATTTTTGAAACACTTTAAACAAAACTCATCAAGGCATCTTAGTGTGAAACAGTATTTAAAAGATTACATACATAAGAAACATGTGTATAAATAGAAAAATGAAACAACACATGGAGAGATATGTGAAAAGATAAGAACAATGTTTGCTATCACTAAGTGGTCACAAGACTGACGTACAAAAAAATAATGTATCTAAAAGAGAAAAGAAAAGAAAAAGATACATAAAACTTCACTACATCCCTTAAACAAAAAAAACTCCCCCTAACAAAAAGGTCCTATGCTAACTCTCCCCCTAAGTACATGACTACTCTCATACCCAAAACAACTCCCCCTTTTTGTCACAAATGACAAAGGGAAAGTCACTGAGAAGCAGTCATTTCCTCATCACTAGAAAAGCTAGCATCCTCATCCTCATCCTCATCATCATCATCATCATCATCATCATCACCGGAGCCATCATCATTGTCCTCGTCCTCTAAAGTGTGTGGAGATGGAGAGGGAGAAGCAACGAAGCCACCAAGGCGAGCCTGACGTCGTGCAATATGACCCACACGAGTGTTCACCTGATACAACTTAGTAGTGAGAGTACCAAGGCAAGCATCCATGCGCTGAAGCTGTACCATGATTGTGTCGAGCGTCACACCACTCGCGGAGAAGGAAGGAGTGGAGGTGGATGGAAGAGTCGCTGTCTTGGTTCGTGGTTGCTTCGGTCGAAGTTGGGCCTCACTCCATCGAACAGTATTGGCGTCAATGGCACATATGATGGGAAAGTGATCAAACTCGGGATAGGAGACAAAGGAGTGGCGAATGATCCTCGTGATAGCAGAAGGAAAGATAAGCTTATCATAGGTTGTTGTATCCTTATAGAAATCTATAAGGGAGAGAATGAAATGAGAGAGAAATTTTATAGAAAGATCCTCTAAGAGGGACAAAAAAAAGCGAGCACGAGGCTTAGTAATAGAATTATAGTGAGACAAGGGATGTAGAACAAATGTCATCACCATATTCAAGAACCTTGGACCTTTTGCAAAGCCCGAGCATGAGGTGTTTTGGCACTCACCCCATGATGAAGGTGTCTTACAAAAGAGAGACAAAAGTTCGTCTTTGGACACAGTCCTTAAATGTGGAAAAATAGGATAATCAGGATTCGATTCCCTCAGAACATGTAGCACTTCAGAGATAAGCTCCGGAGTAACTACTATACGTGTACCTCGTACAAGAGTAGAAAACTAAGGTACAGAAGAATCGAAACCATGCATATTGGAGTAGAACTCCTGTATGATCATGGAGGCACAACTCACAGGTATCTCTCACATATAGATTCCCAACCCCGCCTGTGTATGAGAGTCGGAAGAGCAGTATCGGAGAAGTCCGATAGGATAATGTGGTGTTCCGAATGAATACCACATTTGGAGAAGTTCTCCAAGAAGTCCTTATGGGCCTTCTCATCGTGGAACTTGACATGAAGATGAGTAGGATCAAAAGATGATGCCCCAGAATGAATAGGGTTCCAGGACAGAGTAGACTTTCACTTGGGTGCCATTGCGTAGGCTATTTGAGAGAGAGAGAGAGAGAGAGAGAGAGAGAGAGAGAGAGACAAACAGAAAAGCACCAATCAACATATATACCAAAGAGGAAAGAAAAGAAGGTACGTATGCATGAGTAATGCATGATCATGTGACATGAAATAATACAAAGTCATGGGCTCAATCCAATCTAATCCTAACAGCACACAAGGTTCCAACATATAAAACACACATCTAAATGCATGAAAATATTGTGAAAATGAAAATGTAATGCAATGCATGAGCATATAACATCATTTAAGCAAAACCAAACCCAAAAATTTCACAAAATACTCAACAGTTTTCAAAAACCCTAAAATTTTTAAGAAAACCCAAAACCTAGGTCTAAAATGCATGAATGCATGAAGAATGAAGGATTTGAGAAGCTTACCAGAGAAGAAAAGATCACTCTAGGCCGAAGATCAACTGGGTTTAAGGTTTAGAGGGAGAGAAAAGTGTTTGGGAGGTGAAAGGGCAGGTTCTTTTTTAGAGAATGAGAGAAATGAGATCTAAAATCGCGCTGGATCTATTTAAAGAAAATGCGTCTCGATGGATCGAGATCTATTGATAATTTGTCGAGAACTAATTCTTGATAGATAAATCTGTCGACGTGCTATCGAGAATCTATCGACGGGAAAGAACCTCGATGGATTGAACAACTGTCGAGAAGCTATCGACCAGATAGAAATTTTCTCGATGGATCAAGAATCTGTTAGAATCTATCGAGACAAATTCTAAATAGCTTGATGGATCAAAGATGAAATAAGATCTGTCGAGAAAAAGAAGTCCAAGGGTCTTGATGGATAGCTAGTTGTCGATAGGTGTTGCAAAGCTATCGAGCTTGATAAAAGCAGGTTTTTCAAAGAGGAGAAAAGCACACAAATGAATGCAATCAAGCAAGCTACTCAACCAAAGATCCAAAAAACATGTTTAGTTCTGAAAAACACTCTCAACAAGAAGAATGTAAAGCATATAAGATCCAAACACACACACACACAAAACAAGTTTAACCAATTTTATATTTCAAAATCAAGTCAAGACAGTTTAGTGCGCATACATTAACACATGTATTCCTTGTGATGGCCAAATCATATTGTACCTGAACATGTATCAAAAGTAGCAAGGAATTTTTGCATGTTGTGTGTGAAAACATCGCAAGATTGCACAAGTTTCTCATGTTATGACGATTAGAGATATGAGTAAATCAATTTAACTCACACATAATCATAACTTCTTGATGGGGACTGTCACCTTCAAGGTACATTCTATAACTCCCATATCTCCTAGAAACACGTTTGTAACCTTATTTAAAAGCATTTTGATTCTTTTTGCTTTTGATTTTCTTTACATATTTTTCTTTGAGCATATCATGCATGGGCATATATAGAGGGAGAAGAAATACTCAATTATGTTAAGTTTTAAACATCATAATTTTGCTATGCCGAAGCATACCAATGTTATGCATGATTGACGAGTTTTAGTGGTGAGATGGTTATTTATGCATTTCTCTTAAGATTTTTTAGTTCTTCCCGTCAAAAAGAGTGATATGAGTGTTAAGTATAAGAGATTTCTTAATCGTACTCATCACAAATACGAGCCATAAAGCTCACTTGCTTAGTTGTGCATTGAGATGCTTATCTAAGCTACAAAAGATACATAGTTTAGAAAACTTTATTTCAATGGCCATCTAAGGTACGCAAGTATCAAAGTACACAAAACACACTGTTTTTGTATTTTTCTAATTTTTCTGATTTTTCAAATTTTTTTATTTTTATGAAAAACAAAATAAAGCAAAACTGAAAACAAATAAAGAAAGACATGTTAACACAAAGCATAGCATAAAACTAGACTAACTCTAAAAGGAGAACGCAAAACACACAAGTAATGCATAAACAAAAAGAGAGGGAGAGAGAAAAAGTGACTGAATCACTTTGAGCCTTTTTCCTTCCATAACTTAGAAGAACATTTCCTTTGTGCGAACCCTTGAACTGGAGGTGAGGGGGAAAAATTGAAGCCGTTAAAGTTCGAAAGGAATATGAAGGCCTTAAGAAGATCTCCAAGAGGAATAAGAGAGGATGGAAATTGATTCTGGTTTCCAGATGAGATCATATTGTTGCTTTGCTCAGTGGCTAACCACTTGTAGCAATTAGGTTGAGTATGTCCTGTAGCTCCACAATGATGACAGAGATGCTGCTTCTTTTTTTAGACTTTTAGTTATTACTGTTAAGGACATATTTTATGTAGTTGGCTAATCCTTTGACAAAATGCACTTTACTTGTAATTGGGTAGATCTAGGATGTGTTTTATACTTCGTTGTTCAAGTCTAGTATTAAAGCCATGAAGATTGGACCAAGAAACAAGTGAAGAAAGGGTGTTCACTAAAGTTGGACAAATAGCTCGACACTTGCAGACACCTGTGGACAGATAGCTCGACAACTACACAACAGATAGCTATTTATCGAGGTTACGAAAATCAGAATTTCCAGATTTGATTTTCAGCCCATGCTTTTGTATTTGTGTAGGGTTTCTTTTCTAACAACTCTAGACATATATAAGGCTTATTTTAGAGGCCGTCACATAAAAGAATACAAGGAGAACATATGCAAAAGGTGATCAATGCCTTATTCTCTCTAAAGAAAGCTGCTACGTCTTTTCGCCTTAGGGTTTTGTAACCAAGTGCTTTTTGATCTTCATTGTTGATGAAGTGAAGAACTTTACAGCCAACATTCTTCTTTCTCAAGTTGGTGAGTGAGTCATGTACTGGGATTTGTGCAAAGGAGTTAGTCACATACTAGGATCCGTGCATCAAAAGGTGGCATTCATATATTGAAGAGTTCAGAGGTTCCGAAGTGGTATAAGGTTTTTGCTGTGAGTTCATCTACGGGGATTGTAGAGTCTAGGGATAAATATTTTGTAATAGATCTGAAACTTATCTTTACTATAGTGGATTGCTTTTTGGGAAGGTTTCCCCCCAAGTTTTTTATTGTGAAATTGGTTGGTTTCATTAGTTTTGGGTCATCATATCTTGTCTTATTTACTTTTCCGCTGCATATTATTTGTGACATGATATTGATATTTGTTTGTTTTAATAAGTTTTATTCATAATAAATCTAATTAATAACTTGGGTTTAAAACTAGTTAATTCTATCAACCGGGGTCTAAATTTCGCAACAATTACCCTTCTCAGTCCTAGGATTTTTAGTCTTTTTCTTTTCAGGCTTAGGGAGTGCTTCTAAGATAGATTTACCCATTTCTATGTTCTCACTAGCTAAAACAGTTTTAACATCATTGTTCTCATAATCAACATTATTAGCAGGTGGCACAAACACAGTAGCATTAGAAGAAGCAATATTAGGAGAAGAAAAATCATTCCCTAAACCGGATCTATCAGAAGAAGATTTCTAAAAGCTAAGCATCTCATCAAGCTTTGCACTGGAAGTCCTCTCCAATCGATATCTAACCTGGAATAGCTCCTCTTCAAGCTTTTTGTTCCTTTTAGCTAAGAAGTTGTTCTCAAACCGCAATGCTCCAATGGTCTGATTTGCTTCATCAACCTTTGTAAAGAGCACTTCTCGATCGAGTTCCACATCACTTAGCTTCTTGGTGCCCAACCTATACAATTTCTTGTGCTTTTTGGAGACCTTGTATAGTTTTACATAGGCTGTATGGATGTCGTCCTGCTCATCCATCTTCTTAAACTTAGACTCCACTAAATCCTCTTCTTCATCTACCTCTTAAACAATTCCTTCAGTAGGATTTACTGTGGTAGTGAAGGCCTTCAAGATTCCCTTGTTATCATTATCTGAATCATCCTCAAGCTCAGTGTCACTCAAGGTAGTAGCAAGGGCTTTGTTTTTCCCAATGGTCTTGAGATAAGTTGGACATTCTTGTTTCATGTGTCCAAAGCCTTGACAACCGAAACACTTTGGTCCCAAGGGAACAATGTACTGACCGCCATCCCTAGCATCCTTCTTCCCTTTATCTTGGTTCTTGAACTGTGAAGAACTGGATTGCTTTCAGTCATTGTCAAATCCTTTTGCATTGGCATTCTTCATAGACTTTTTTAATTGCCTTGTTATATAGGATTTCATCTTATAATCTTCATCATTAGAAGATTTATCGGTGTAACTGCTTTTGGCCTTTAGTGCCATGCTCTTGCTCTTGCTGATTTTCTCGATCCTAGACAAACTCAATTCATAGGTTTGCAAGTTGCCAACCAGCTTTGTCAAAGGAATTTGATCAATATCCTTTGATTCTTCAATGGCAGTGATCTTGGCATGGGATCTCTCTGGAAGAGAATTGAGAACTTTTCTCACAATCTTGGGTTCGGGAATGGTTTCCCTAAGATTAAATGCAGAGTTCACTATGTCCTTGAGCTTGGCATAGAACTCATCAAATGACTCATCCTCCTCTATCTTAATCTCTTCAAAGCTCGTGGTAAACCTTTGAAGCTTTGAATCCTTGACAGCCTTAGTTCCTTCATAAGTTGTCTGGAGGATGGTCTATGCTTTCTTAGCAGTTTTAGTGGAGGATATCTTCTTGAACTCCTCATTTGTGACCGCATTGAATAAATTATTCTATGCTCTGTTGTTGAAGTTTGCCGCTTTGATATTAGCATTATCCCAATCAGCTGACGCTTCCTTTGGCTTGGTCCAGCTTATCTCCATAGCTTGCCACACCTTCTCATCTAAAGGCTGCAAGAAAGCTCTCATGCATACTTTCTAGTATGCATAGTTAGTGACATCAAATAAAGGAGGTATAATTAAGGATTGTCCTTTATCCATGACTAACAAGGGTCAATGGATCACACAACAAAGATTAACCCAAATTAGAGTGTGCTTGCTTTGATACCACTTAATAGTCCAAGAATGTATTGACCCGTTGGGTAAATTAGCCAATTAATTAGCCAAATAAATTAATTAAGTCAATTTAACATCCAATACACGTGGTAGCACAAAAAAACCACCAAATAACTAAATGCAGTGGAAATTAAATTTGACACGGGTGATTTGTTTACAAATGGGGAAAACTACCGAGGCAAAACCCCATCAGGTGAAAGTAAGATCACCACTCTCGAGAATCCACTATTATCAATCATAAGTGGTTACAAGTAAAGGAATTCCAGTTCCTTATACCAACCTACAGTTGAACCCTAACCCCAGTATACAATCGGACTTGCAATGTAGTGACAATCTGATGCGAACCTCAATTGACACGCTTTGAGACCCAACAAATAATATTGGAATATTTGCCCAGGAAAACTAAAATTCAGATTTTGATCTGACCCAACATTCATAAGTGAAATGCGAACCAAAAGTATAAGTAACATACCTTGACCCAATGATTATCATTGAATCATGAACCGAAGGTATAAAGTTTGAACGCCACAAGGAAGAATTCCTGATAAGTTCACAGTTCCTAAAGAATCAAAAGAAGAGCAAAGTCTCACATTTTTTGATTTTTATTCAATAATATATGAAAAACGTTTACACACTTAAGAGCCTATTTAAGGGCTCCATAAAACTTGACAGACAAGAAAATATATTCTAAAATAACTCCTAATTGATACCCAACCATATCTGGAATCAAATTTGACCTAAAAAGCATTAAATGCACCTAAAAACAAGGAAATAAATCACCTAAACCTAAAATAATGTTTTTTACATAAAAATACCAAAAAGAATAAATTACAATAATTAAACAGTAAATTGTGTCCTACATCAGATCCCTCCACTTGAAACAAAGTCGTCCTCGAGTTCGTCTTTGAAATATGAAATCTTCTGCTCCAAATAAACAAATACTTCGAATGCTTTAATGACTTGATCCGGTTGTGAAACTTGAATCCTTCATAAAGTGTAGAATAAAATTTCTTCTCATCTACTTTCAATTTATTCGCAACATCAATCAACAAAGGGTTGATAATAAAATTAAAATTTTCTACTCCAAGAAAATCAACATATTGAATAGTCATCTTCAAAAAATCAACTGAGACTTGAGGATTGTGAGTTGTGGACTTATCCTCATATTTGACCTCAATTGAATCTTCCACAATGTTCTCAATAATTACCATCTCTTTTTTTTTCGTTGTTTTTTTTTTCACTTTTTTTTTTCTTTTGAGCTTGGTGCACGATTTTAACCTAGTGCACATCACAAAATAAGAACAAGGAATAAAGAACACAAAAGGAACAAGAAAGGATGATAACAGGAAACAAAAAAAGATAACGGGATAGAAAATTGATTTTAGAACCTGTGCTCTGATACCAAATGATGTGAACCTCAATTGACAAGCTTTGAAACCCAACAAATAATATTGAAATATTTGCCCAGGAAAACTAAAATTCAGATTTTGATAGAACCCTAACCCAACTTTTATAAGTGAAACGTGAACCAAAAGTATAAGTAACAGACCTTGACCCAATGATTATAATTGAATCACGAACCGAAGGTATAAAGTTTGAACGCCACAAGGAAAAATCCTTGATAAGTTCACAGTTCCTAAAGAACCAAAAGAAGAGCAAAGCCTCACTTTTTTTTTTATATTCAATAATATATGAAAAACGTTTACAGACTTAAGGGCCTATTTAAGGGCTCCATAAAACTTGACAGACAATAAAATATATTCTAAAATAACTCTTAATTGATACCTAACCATATCAGGAATCAAATTTGACCTAAAAAGCATTAAATGCACCTAAAAACAAGGAAATAGATCACCTAAACCTAAAATAACGTTTTTTACATAAAAATACCAAAAATAATAAATTACAATAATTAAACAGTAAATTGTGTCCTACATCACAATCTCTCCTTTCAATGCACGACTTCTAGTATGTGACTAACCAATTGATGTGCGGATCCTAGTATGCGATTTACACACTAACTTGAGAAAGATGTTGGTTGCAAAGTTCTTCAGTTCATCCATACGATGAAGATCAAGAAGCTCCTTGGTCACAAAACCCTACGGCGTACAAACATAGTAGTTTCTTCAAGAGAAAGATAAATTAGGGTAAATTGACTCCGGTTACAATTTCAGTGAATAATCACTTTGCATCAAGTTGCATCACCTTAGACGGCTCTTAAAATAATCCTTATATATGTCTAGGGTTGTGAGAAAAGAAACCCTACACAAATAGCTTGGATATACGTGAAAAACAGATATAGAAATCTAATTTTCGTAAACCTTGATAAATAGGTTATCTGTCGAGATGCTGTCAAGCTTCGGGCTAAAAGCTCCTTTTAAACCTCAATAGATACAATTTTTCAAGTTTTAAAATGTAGCAATTCTTCACTTGAGTCTTCAACAGACTTACATGGCTTTAACTCTTAACTTGAACACAATGTTGTTGACTTGAACACAATGTTGCTTGAAGACTTAAACCATCCAAGATCTACCCAATTACAAGTAAAGTGCGTTTTGTCAAAAGATTAACCAATTATAAATGACATATGTTCTAACAAGTTCCACATATGTCCTAACAAAACGCATAGTTTCATCACTGACTACGAACTACATTTTTTAGTTTACAAGGAACTTATGATTTATATATTCAGTAACTAAATCACATAAATCACATTCAATGTATCTCAAGGACTTTATGATAATGTCCAATTAGTTCATATACAAATACTTTCATATAATTAAAATTTTTAATTATTTATAACCTGCCAATAAATTGGATTTTAGGGAACAAACCCTAACATTTATAACATACACATTCAAATTGATTAAACTCAAAAGTGATAATACATTACAAATGACCCAAAATAATAATTTCTTTCTATCATATTCATCATTTTTCCTAATCAACTCCATTTAAGTCAATGTTATTATCTTGTTCATCATTTTGTAAACTTATTTCTTCATTGAAATTTTCTTCTTTATCATCAACATTTATTATCTCTTCTTGTTATTTTATTTTAATAATTTTTTTAAATATATTTATTTTTGGTGTTATAGTTTTTTAGACTCATAAAAATAATGAAAAAAAATTATATTATCAGTTAATATCTTATTTATAGTATGTAAAAGAAATACGTAAATATGAAAGTGAAGTGTAAGTGTGTGCTCTAAATTTTGTAGGAGAAAAAGAGAAAAAAAAAAAAAAAAACCTTACAGACATGTTTTTTGATTGTGCTAAATTAAGTAAACTAATAATTTTGTGTCAATAACAAGTGTAACAACATGTAAGATTCAAATAAGAGTACAGATTTTAACAAAAAATCATTTTAAAGCACATGTCCATGTACTATATGATACATACGATTTTATGATACGATACGATACGACACGATTCATACGGTACACACACTGTATTGTACGATTCATGAACATTTCCGATATACCCTTATGATACATAACTTTTTACACATAATACGATATGTCAACTATGCTTTAGAGATAAATCCAAAATCAAAATTTATTTATTTTTCCTTCTAACACAATAAAAACACAGATGTAGGGGTTTTCCTTGATGTGTTGAATATAGATGCACCAATAATTTTGGAGTTTCTATGTTAATTAGCATAAGAGGATAGTGGAAAGTTCAATAGAAAAATATACATCAATACTCTTGATTGCTGGCTTGTTAAGAAGCTTTAATTTCCTATCGACTTCTAATAAAGTCTTTCTAGCAATGTTATTAGAAACAAAAACATTACAATAATTATTTTTCCCATACTCTCTTTCTTTGTCTCAAAAAAAAAAAAAAAAAAACGAAAAACAAATTATGAGGAGATTAGCATGAAATCTTAATATATATATATATATATATATATATATATATATATATATATACTCTACAGATCCAAAACCCAGCCCAGAATCCAGATTTAGAATTTGTCCAACAAGTAGCCGATGGCACGGTTAGGTTAAGTTTCGACAGATCTAGGCTTAGCACTCCTCTAGATTATGAGTGTAGGCAACCTCTGGACATATCTCGGTTTAGATCTCTAACCGATCTTCATCAGCCCCATAGACAGTCACCTATCTACCTTAGAGATAGATCTGCATCCTAGTGTAGCTCAACCAGACCTTTAGGATCACCTTTCCCAAGGTCTAGAAGAGACTTAGGTGTACAACTTCAGGGAGTTAGAACCAATTCCCAACTCACCACACCTTGCTACACAGCCAAACAAGATTCGATTGTCCATGAGGAAGACGATCGTGAGCAATCCCCCCCATCCCCATCTGGAACTGATATGGAACAGCCTCCAGATCAGCAAGAGGAATCTCTGAATATCTTAGTCCTAAACAGAGAATTCGTTCCTGACCTAGAAGAATTAGGTAAGGAGTTTAGTTCTGAAGAAAACAGGACTAAAAGAGAAGCCTACAAAGCCAATTATACCAGAGATCAGAAAGAAAAAGTATTTGAAGCATGGACGGCATTCATGAGGGAAATATCCCGTAATGTCCCCTTTTTCATATACTTCGAAAGGTATTTTGGCCAGCACAAGCAGTTTTGTGTCCTCACCAGAGCCTGGACCATAGAAGGACCTAATGCAACTAAGGTAAACTCCATAGAGAAGTCATTGAAATGATGGCATTAGGATTCACAGGTAAACTCCAGCAATGGTGGAACAATTGCCTTATTGAAGTGTCTAAAGAAGACATCAAGTACGCCATCCAGAAAGATGAGGAAGGAAACCCCATCATCAATGAAATAGAACAAGGAATTCCTGATGGAGTCAATACCCTGATTTATACAATCATGAAACACTTCATAGGAAAACCCAGCAATATCACAGCTAGGATTTATGAGCAAAATTTCGAGTAACCTTAGGTGTAAAACCCTAGGAGATTACAAGTGGTATGAAGACGTCTTTACCACTAGGGTCATGCACAGAAGAGATTGTAATTCTCCATTTTGGAAGGAGAAATTTATTAATGGTTTACCAACCCTCTTCAGCTAGAAGGTTAAGGAAACCCTTTGCAGCCCCTCAGGTGTCATAGACTATGATAACCTAACCTATGAAGACATCTCTAGCACCATTCGAAGTGAAGGAATGAAGATGTGCAGGGATCTCAAAATCCAAAGCCATATCAACAAGAACAAAGCCAAGTACGAAATAGGACATTTCTGTACACAGTATGGCTTACCCTCTGTCAAACCTTCCAAGAGGAAATCCAAGCACAAGGCTCTGGTGAGGACACAAAACTGCTTGTGCTGGCCAAAATACCTTTCGAAGTATATGAAAAAGGGGACATTACGGGATATTTCCCTCATGAATGCCGTCCATGCTTCAAATACTTTTTCTTTTTGATCTCTGGTATAATTGGCTTTGTAGGCTTCTCTTTTAGTCCTGTTTTCTTCAGAACTAAACTCCTTACCTAATTCTTCTAGGTCAGGAACGAATTCTCTGTTTAGGACTAAGATATTCAGAGATTCCTCTTGCTGATCTGGAGGCTGTTCCATATTAGTTCCAGATGGGGATGGGGGGGATTGCTCACGATCGTCTTCCTCATTGACAATCGAATCTTGTTTGGCTGTGTAGCAAGGTGTGGTGAGTTGGGAATTGGTTCTAACTCCCTAAAGTTGTACACCTAAGTCTCTTCTAGACCTTGGGAAAGGTGATCCTAAAGGTCTGGTTGAGCTACATTGGCATGCAGATCTCTCTCTAAGGGCCATGAGGATTGAGCTGTTCAAACCTCTTCTGGTGAGTGGTTTCACTCCAATTTGGACTAATCCTATGTGTAGGAAGTTATGTCCTTTGTCTTTATGCTTCTGGATAGCTGAAGGGGATAACAAGTAGCACGTTTCATACTCCTTGTTTATTCCATAGACTTGTTCTATGGTCTTAACATGGTAGTTTGTTTTGAACGCTCTTCTCAAAGACCATGAAGACTTATAGAATTGGCTGGTGGCTACTTTTGGGATATTCCAATCTCCTATGTCTAGATCTAGATCGGATAGCTCATAAGACTCTGAATTAAGTACTCCTACGTCTGCTGGGATATCTGGAATGGATGTAGGTTGGGAACATCTACTGCTGGTAGAAGAGTAACTTCTAAACAACCTATTCATGATTCTGGGGTTACAAGTTTAAATCAACGATTACAACCTAGTCACCTTTATCCTCAAACTTCTGGATCTAACCTTTAGATCTGAAGCAAAAGTATACAACAGTGGGATAGACACCTGATCTGTGAACTCCTACCTGCCGGACTCTCCTCCAATAATGGGGACCACCCTCACGCCTTCTCTCGGCTTCACACGGGCTGACCAAACCAAACCTAGGAAGATTTTCGGCCTCTTTAAAGCATGGAGACACCACAGACTTTGGTAACAAATCTCACAGGCATAAATCTGCGACAAATATTAGGGCTAAACACAAAAATAGGAAGAAAAGGGATAATAGGGAAGCAAAGGTTAATCTGAACAAATAATCACAGAAGAACAAATAGAATGGTCAGAAGGAGGCTCAGCCTACCATTTGCAGATGTAATAGGAAATGATGAAGTAATAGCAGACGAATAAATAAATAAAAGGGAATGGAAGAGTTATCATGAAATAGATGTAAAACAAAATATGGGGTATGGGAGATATATCCATAAAATAATTCAAAATAATTATAATGCCAAAATAATCTGGATAACTATGGCGGCAGTGCCGACCAACTTGATTGAATGAAAAACAATAACTTACAATCCGACCGGGCCAAACTTGCTAGGTTGTGCTAGAGAAGGGGAAAAAATTAATATATAATAAAAATTTGCACAATTTTCAGTGATATTCTATCCTTTAAAAGCTACTCACTTCCATAGGGGTATGGGTTCCTTTGCTAATTAAGTTACTTAAGAGCATTATCATCAGCTATCATAAATGATAAATTTATAGCTTTTAGCACACTGCCAAGCATAAAAAAAAATCTAATTCAATTTTCTCACTCCTCTGAACTAACTTTCTAGACTCTTCTCTCTCACAGTCTTAGACTTGAGGCCACAATTCCTCTTTCTTTTCTCCCAGCCTCTCTCTCCTCACAAATTACATCTCTCTCTCAAACCTCGCCGACATTCCATGGAGATCAAACCCAAAATCAAGGTTTTGGTGACCCATGATGGTAACCCAAGTTCTTAGATTCATAATTGTCTCTCTCTTTTAATCTCTCAAAGTTGGAGGATTTGGGTTATTTATTTATTTCTTTTATTCTTGGTTGTGGTTGTGGTTTTGATTTTTGGTTGTTGATGTCATTGTTAGTGGCGGTTGACTTGCCATTGGTGGTTGTGGATTCAGTAATGGGTTTGTTGTACATATGTGGTTGGATTTGGTTAGGTTTGTTTTGAGTTTGTATTTTTTGTTGTGGAGGATGTCGTTGTTGTGTGGTGGTAGTTGTTAGTTGGTGGTAGCTGGTTCATCTTGTCTCTGCCCGTTGGGTTGCCGCTTGGTCATGTTTTGTTTTGGGCTGAATTTTGAGTTAATATTGTTTTAATGTGTTGAATTGAAGAATAGAAGTTGAGATATAGGATGCATTGTAAAATATTATGCTAAAATAATAAAATAAATTTTTAATGTATTAAAATAGCATATTTTTAGAACAATTGATGCTAGAGATGGCAAACTAATGTAAATGCATGCTAAGATGGAAAAATAATTTAATTCATATTGTTTGTTTGTATAGACACCTTAAAATAGATTGTTTAACCTAATATATTAGCCAAGTGATTACTTAGGTTAATTATGAGATCTAGGTTAAACAGTGAAAGATCATATTATGCATAGTAGTATAAAAGTAAATAAGACACATATATGATCACTTAAGAAAACCAAAGAAATGAACCGTTTCAAGGTAAAAACTGAGGAGGATTTGACCTAACTATCCTCAAGGTAAATAAATACACTAACAGAGAATTGAAATTTTTACAATAAGGTTTAATCCTAAATCTATTGCTACCTCCAGTAGTAACTTACTGACATGACCACATGCAAACTCCAAATCTACGGAATCTTCTCTCTTGGATTTGCAGCACATAAGCTCTCATCCTTATGACTTTGAGGTCCCACTCAAAGATTTTAGATCACCAATTGTTGATCTTGCAGCAGCAACTAGATTTCACCAGCGCTTGATTGTAGATCTTATTCAGGTAGATACTTGTGGAGTTAGAAGGTACAAAACCTCTCAGATCACATAACTCACAAGTTTTCCAAGAGTCTTCAAAATGTAGTTAGAGGTTTCCTTTTGTACTTAGGAATGTTGGACCAAAGCCCTAAACGTTTTCGTGGGCTTGGACCTGTTTTAAATTCTGCAGAAACAAATTTACTGCAATTTTCGATCGATCGAGCCTATTCTTCAATCGGTCGAGCTTCATTGAATTTCAAATCTTTTTCCTTGCAGCTTGAATGTTCTTTAGACTTGACTTGAATCACCTTGAGCAATGTCTAACACCTATTCTAAACATGTTTTTATTCTCGGTTTGCCAACATAAACAAATTAGGACTCTAAAAATTTAATTCTTAATCTTTAGAACCTAACAATCTCCCCTTTTGGCAATTCGTGACAAAACGCACATACACAAGAATTGCTCAACTCAAGAATAGCCCAAATTACAAAGTTTTGCCCTAATATATTTCTATTGTCGATGCCCAGCCTCGAGACAGAGAACCGTTGTGCCTTTGTTCGACCACCAGTCGGGGCGATGCTCCCGCGCGCGTGGGGTCCCATTGGAGGGCCCCTCTCGATGATGGTTGTGTGTGGTTCACGCGGAACTTCAGGTGCTCTCCCTATCAGTGGAAAAAAGGTAGGTCTACCTTTGGCGTTATGGCAGGAATTTAGGCCAAATTTTAAGGGATTACCAAAGGTGAGTGAATTCGCCACCAATCATTGGGTTTTTCTAAGGTGTGATTGGTCACTAGTTTC
Organism: Castanea sativa; assembly: GCF_040712315.1. Taxonomy (NCBI): domain Eukaryota; kingdom Viridiplantae; phylum Streptophyta; class Magnoliopsida; order Fagales; family Fagaceae; genus Castanea; species Castanea sativa. The sequence continues at coordinate 18,879,883 of NC_134020.1, forward strand.
TAGTTGATTTTGTTACCAATCCTAGGCTAAGAAAAAGATCATTTTTCCTAATCTAGTGGATGGCAAAAAATATTGATTCTTGAGTTCGGAAGTTTAGTTACATGTGGAGAAGATGTTAGACACCCTACAATGCCTGTTCGAGGACAGTCCTTTGTTTATATAAAAAACCTTAATTTTTGGAGATTGGCAGATGGCAGTAAAAACATGATTTTGGCAATGGCTTTCGGGGTTTTGCATGCATAGAGGCCTTTGGGGTTTGGCTTTTGAATGGGTGTGGTTCCAATCTATGCTTTCCTAAGGCATTTGGATAAAGTACCAGATTTTCACAACAAAAATCCGGCGACGTGTCACCTTAATTTTGCGATGGAAATTAGGCATCGCTTACCTTAGATGACATGGATTGTGATGATCACACCGTAAAGGGGCTGGCAGATACACACACACACACACACACACACACACACACACACACATACATACATACATCATGCACAATGCAAGCACACAGAGTACGAAAGTAAATGCCTACATCTCTAGAGCATGGTGTAAACACAAATTTCTCAATTGAAGAAAAATCAAACAAATTGAAAAAAAAATGAGTTCTACAAATATATATTTTGTATTAATCAAGTAATGAGTTCAATCTCAGTTTTGACAAATGCTCCTCTGATTCTATCTTCTTTATGGTCTTGACTCAAACGCAAAATTTTCTTCAATTTGGTTGAAAGATGGATCAAATGGTCTTCACAACAAATCTTTGGCTTTAAGCTTGTTAGAGATTTGTTGTCCTTCAAGTTCTTCAAGCCCTTCGAATGTTCTTCAAGTTCTTCAAATGTTCTTCAAGTTCTTCAAAGATTCTTGAGACAGAATTTCTCCAGAGCTTGGGTCTCTTGAAAACTTCCTTCCTTAAAATGAGAGGGGATGTCCTCTATTTATAGTGATTTTAGAGGATAAGCTCCACTTTGAGTTGATATGCTTGAAAGTATGTAGTAGACTTTTGATTGGCCCAAATTCTTCTTAGAGATAATTATCTCTATTTATCTATATCATATTTTGATAAAGATAATAATTAACAAAGATAAATCATTATCTCTGTTTAGTTTATTTTAATAAAGATAATTATCCATAAATTTTGAATAGGAAGTTTATCTTTATCTTGTGGGCCACATGACATGTGGCAAATTTTGATATGCCAGTGTGATGTCAATTTGGATGACACATGTCATTATCTAATTTAATTAATTTAATGACATTAATTTGGAATTTGCCACAAAATTTTAATGTGGCATTTTATAATTGGCTTAAAATTTTGCCTCTTACACATGGCCTAAAATATAAGTGCAGGAAAATAAAAAGGGGTTGCCATACTCTAGAGATAAGGACGAATGGTACACGGCATGATATACCTAATACAAACTGTCTAAGAAAGAAAGAGGGGGAGGCAGAAAGGGGGTTTAAAAGAGTACGTAACCAAATGGATAAACTAGGCTCCTAAACCTACTGAACATGGCCGCTTGACTCAAATGTACATGCTCGCATCCTTGCCCTTTTTGCTTGCGCCTGGGAGACCATGCCCTAGCTCCATGCGTCCTTGCTCCATGTGTGTACATGCAAAGGCAGAGACAAGAAACTAGCAGACAAGCAATGTAAAGAAAGAGATGCATAGATAATGCGTGAAGGGTACAAAGCAATAAGCATGATAGATATAGTAAGCATAGCATGTGATGGGACACATGACAAGCGAAGGTAAACAAACAAACAAACAAGTAATTAAGAAAGAAAACAAGCAGAAAGGCAAACAAAAGGTGGTGTCTGCAAGGGATAAATGTAGGTTTGGATCGAATGTCTATAACTTCATTGTGTTGAGGTATGGACAAAACACTAGCAAGCAAGACACTTGCATGGACATGTAAGCAAGCGTGTAAGATGCATAGAAAGCCAACGGGTGGTGCGAGCAAGCATGGCAAGCATATCATTGCATGGAGCGAAAAGGGGAAAGGTATGCATGGAGCAACCAGGCATTCGGAGATGCCTCCCAAATGGTTACAACCAAACATGGCCTCATTGGTGTCAGATGTAACCATACAACCACAAACCCGCTAAAATTGTCAAGTGTTGCAAGGCCTAGAATAAGAGAGGCTAACATGAGCATAAAACATATAAGCAAGCAAGCATAGACATGCAAATGGGATGATCCAAACCCTTTGATATGGGCCAAGGTGTATGGACGAGGACCAAGACCGTAGGGTCAAGATTGGGTCCTAACTAATAGGCTAAAACGCAAGAAAGAAAGACAAACCAACAAAAGGGCTACAATAGCACATGGCATGACAAACATAGCCTAGGTCTAGGCACACAAACATGGCATGGAGCGCACAAGCTCATGAAAGATGGCATAAAGCACGTAGAGAACATAGATCCAAGCACACGAGCATGTAAAAGCATAGATCTAGGTATATAGGCATAGGAAAATACATGTAAACATGTAAATCCTAACTCCAAACATGGAAGAATGAGGATCCAAGCATGTAAGCGTGTGAAAGCATAGGAAAATGGGCATAAACACATAGATCCAAGCAAGGCATGGTCAAACATCATTCAAGCATGTGAGCATGTAACCCTAACATCAACATAGAGCAAAAAGATGAACAAGGCATAGGAAAACATGGCATGAAGCATAAACACATAGATCGAGACAAGTAGCATGTGAACGAGCATAGAAACAGGTGGATCTAGCTAAACAATACATGGAAAAGATAGATCTAGGCACAAACATATAGCACAATGCATAAAGCATGTAGATTAGAACAAATAACATGTGAGCAAGCATAAAAGAACATGGATCTAAGATAAAAACATGCTGGAAACAAGAGAAAGCAAGAAACATGTCAAAGAAAGCAATAAAACATATTATTATGGCAAAATAGCAAGAACATGCTAGGAAAAAGATTTAGAAGGTTAGGGGTGTGGATGATAGCTAAAAATCTACATCCACACCCCTAAATCCCAAACCCAAGATGTAGAATCAAGGAGAAGAAGATTGGGTACAAGAAGATGCAAACCTTGTGTTATTGGTGAAGATGCAAAAATCAAGAAGCTTTGATGTGTTTTTGAGTGTTTTTTGGTGTTCGTAAGAGAGAAAAAACGTGTCGTGAAACCAGGCAGAGAGCGAAAATTCAAATCCCTTTAGGTCTGAAGGGTGCTTGGGGTTATTTATAGCCCCGACACACGTTTTGAGGTGGCAGCCCTTGGAAGGCTACCAGCGGCCCTTTAAGGATCGCCGGCCTCAAAAGGCCTTTGATTGGATTGGTCTTGACTCCCTTGGAAATATTTTGACTTCCTGTTTTCGAAAAGGTATGGATCTTGAAAATCCAATGGTCGGATGAAAAGTTATGGCTCTCGGAAGTTAGTGGTGCATTGATTGGCGTGTCATCCCAGTTCTCATGATATCTCGGCCATTCTAGCTTTGATTTTGACCCATAAACAGTCGTTGGAATGAGAATTTGATAATCTTCATAATGGCATTGGTTCCAACCCTTTCTAAGAGTTGGATCAAAATTAGGGTTTTTAGGCCTGCCTAGGATCGACTTTGGGTCAAAGTTGGTCAAAGTTGTCAAAATTCTTCGAGAAGCTCGGGTTTGATGTAAAACCATGACAAATGTTATTTTGTGGGGGTTGGTCATTTTAGCTGAAAAGGGCACTTTAGGTGCTCCGGTGCCCAGACGTGTTGCGCCACATTGTTCTGGATGTTCTCACGGGCCCATGGAGAGAAAATTATATTTTTGAATTTTTTAGGGTCCGGCACACAAATCGAGGGTGGAAAAAATATGGTATCAACAATTGCCCCTTCTATATCTGATATCTCGAGTGTAATGAGAGTGTCGGATAAAGAATGTGATTTCGAATTTTGTTGCCCCTCAGATTTGCGTGCAGAGACTATTTATGGATCGGAACCGGACTTTACCTGCTTGGCCCGATTTGTTACAGCTGCTATTGAAATATTTTTTGGTCATGCCCCAGCACTCTAGAAGAGGAGAAAGGAGAGGATTTTTTTTAGGGTTTGACCAGGTTAGCATTGACCGGGTCAACGTTGACCTAGTCAACCTTGCCCGGTAGCCCTGGAAGGTGCGCTGGGTAGCCCAGGGCCTATAAAAGGCCTTTTAGCTCATTTTCTTTGCTCATTTCTCACTTTCTCTCTACTCCTTACTTCTACAAAAATTTCTAGAGTACTTTAGAGCTTAGCAGGTCCGTCCTTTCAACTTTATTCGTCATTTTAGTTAGTTGCTTCAGTCCTTTCTGCATTTGAGGCTAGTGTCTATTTTCCCCTTCTTCTCTTGTTATTATTATTATTTTTTTCCTACAAAATGTTAGTGGCAATACTACTATAGATGCATGCTAGTGCTTATTTTATTTTATTTTTTGGAATTTTCAAAATCATATATTTTGCCATGATTTATGCCATGCTATCTTAGGAAAATATGTGTATAATTTATTTTTGATATATGGGTGCGTGAATATGCGAGAATTTAAATATTGAAAATAAAATGCGGGATATGGGCAAGGGGACTTACCTAGTAGTCGGGAATAGTGGAAGTGTGAGCTTAGGGCGCAGCCGCTAGTTTACTCACTGTAAATCAGAAATCTTGAAAACTCTTGAATGATTGCAAGTCCGAGGACGTTTGTCGCTGGTGCACCCATTGTAGAGTGCGAGTCTAAAGATGCTTGTTTCTGGTGCTCCCACTGTAGAGTGCGAGTCTAGAGATGCTTGTTGCTGGTGCTCCCATAGTAGAATGCATGCAAGAATCTGCTTTTGGTGAGATCTATTGTTTGACATAGACCTGCATAACATGTTTAGGAAAAAGTGTTAGTTCATCTTTATTGCCATTTTACTTGTGGGCTTACCATTTATGTCTGAATTTCTTGCTGTTTTGTAGATCATGTCTTGGAGAGCTGGTTCCAGGGGAGACCAGGTTAAGGCCCCCATGTATGCTACGTCCTACGGGGACGATTCTTCTAATGACAAGCCTTAGCTGGTGAGTAGGTGGCTCAAGTTTTGCAGAGCCTTTTTGACCATGGGGAGGAGGATACTAGACCTGTTCTAGGAAGCGCCTTTCAGTTGAGACAGCCAGTGTCTCCTCTGAGTCCTATATTGTTTCTAGTGGGGCTTCTTCATGGCGTAGGTCGCTTAGAGGAAGAGGGCCTCTAAAGAAGAGATACAAGCCAAGGATCTCCTCATCGGCATAGATGTTGACATTTCTAGAGGTAAGGTCCATGCGGAGACGTAGTTTGAGGCCTAGGTTCCCACCATATCAGGTCAGGGCCGATGCTCATACTAGAGCCGTAAACAAAGGCATCAGAGACACTCACCTTCACTGTGGGTTGAAGGACCATCCTTTTGCACAGGCGCGGAGGGGAGAGGTATGTTGTATTTTTTCTTGGTCATTCAGATTCTTGTCATATGAATGTGCTAACGAACAGCTTCCGATTTTGAATGCAGGGGCCCGAAAAAATCTGGGGTCGGGGGGCTTGGTCTGCTTTTATTCGGCAAGTATTTGCTCTTAGGACCCACCTTCGGTATGCCGAGTTTTTAAGAGAGCAGGGATTTAAGGACTACCTACGGATCCCCCCGTACACCATGAGGCATGGGATCGGGGAGGCTTTGGTGCGACGGTTTCATACCGAGATTGGCATCTTTCACTTGAGCTGTGGGGACTACGCGATCCTCTCTCTTGATTGGACAACCATCCTGAGTATTAGATTTGGTGGCTTCCCGATTCTGACCGATGTGATGAGCTTTGAGATGGCCAGCGAGCTCTTGGGTATCCCTCTTCCATTGACTGCAGACATGAGAGGACATTTCGGGCCCACTGCGTCGCCCCAAATCCGCATCAACTGGCTGCAGGGCAGCATTCCTCGGGGTGTGGCACCTACCGACATTCATCTTCGGCGGTTCTTCATGTGTTTTCTTGGTAGTTGCTTATTTGTCAACAATTGGTTGGTGTTGACCTGCTAGCTGCTATGGGCCATGAGAGCAGTCTCAGATATTGGGAGATTCAACTGAGGATCTGTCACTTACGGCTTCTTCATCTCTTTCTTGAGGCGAGCCTCCCAGCAAGATTTCAGGAGTTTGGAGGGATGCTGGTAGATTTTGATGTGGTGGGCGTATGAGTACATCCCAGCTTTGCAACCACGATACTCGGGTTTATTAGTTACAGTGTACCCTCAAGCATATGCATAGGCTCTTTGTACGATTACTAGGGTTGTTGTAGTGCAGCCAGTCATTATCTCTATAGCCTTAGACTGCGTTACCCGAGATGAGATTATAGTTTGCCCCTATGATGGCTCGCTACTAGGGAGGTCGGAGCTCACTAGTGCTATGGGCTAGTCAAGGATACGTCGTTGGTTTTGGGCCCTAACGAGTTGGGAGCTCTTTTTGGCAGAGAGGACCTTCCACCAAGTCATGCTGGTCTACGGAGTACCTAGGGATCCGCCTTCTCATGGCTTGTCATTCGAGACCATGGTCCTAGGTGACCGAGCTTATGCGACGGGTTCTTTTGATGCTTATATGGATACTAGCAAAGATTATGCTGCTTGGTTCACAGAGTCCTCCGCAGGGCCTATTATTAGAGATATCCCTGTGAGCGAAGGTAGGGTGCTAGGGGGCATTATTTGTGCTTAGGTGGCCACCGGAGCAGAGTGGAGAGCGTGTGCAGAGGCTCTGCAGACGCTCGAGGGAGCTTTGGCAGTGGGATAAAGAGGCTTGTGCTGCTGCTGTAGAGAGAGAGGTACCAGCTTCAGAGTGAGCTAGCCATACCTCGTTGATACACCATGCTTTTGATGGGAGAGTTTTAGATTGCTCGTATTCAAGTTCCGCCTCTGCCTCCTCATATTCTAGGCCGAGGGCCTATCATTCCTCCGTTCAAGCCTAGGTATATACTAGTTCCTCTAGGCCTGCTAGGCGGTTGGGGTTCTTTTGCTCATGCTTTAGGGCCTTCCTAGGATCCAGGGTACGCCCTTGGCACTTTAGGAGGTGCGGGTCCTTCCACCAGCCCTTTTGCAGGTGATAATGATGATGACAATGATGACAACAATCAGTACATTAAGGGTGATGATTCTCCATAGGGTTAGCCAGTTGTTGTAGCATGATGTACTCCCTGCTTGGGAATGTATTCTTTCATGTATCTTGTAGACATTGCCCCATGGTGGGCCATTTATGTATGTATATTATTTGCTGCCTCTTGACAGGCCTGGACATGTATGTATTGTATTACGCCACAATGGGCTTTGATGTATGGTATTATATCCTTGTAGCATAATGTATGTATGGAACAATGCTTCCTGCTAGGACTTACATGTATAATTCTACAAAAATGCCTTCGAAAGGGCTATCGATGTATGTGTAAAACAATGCCTCTAATGAGGACTTATATGTATAAATCGCCATTAAGAGGGCTGCTGATGTGTATGTAAAGCAATGCCTCTGATTAGGGCTTACATGCATAACTCTAGAAAAATTGCCTTTGAGAGGACTGTTGATGTGTGAAGGGCAAGGCCTTTGATTAGGACTTATATGCACAACTCTGGAAATTGCCTTTGAGAGGGCCGTAAACATATGTAAAACAATGCCTTTGATTAGGACTTACATGTATAACTCTAGAAAATGCCTTTGAGAGGGCTTCTGATGTAGGAGGAACAATGCCTCTAAGTAGGGGTTACATGTATGATTCTAGATGTCGCCTTTGAAAGGGTCGTTGCCGTATGCATGCACTATCGCATTTCCATCATAAAAGGCAGTTTCGAACCAGCTTGCGTTACACTCATTTGTATTGTACTGCAGTTTCGCGGATTTATTGGTGAATTTTGACAATGATCGTCCCACTGGGGGGGAGGGGGAGGGAAAGAAAAAGGAAGGATCACACGAAATAAACTGCCCTAATTTAGGGTTTCATGCGATTCTTGACATGAAGGACACATCCTCAGCGGGACAGTCCCATTCTGGCATATCGGACAAGGTAAAGGGAACCGCGCAAAATAAAACTTCCCCAGTGTGGGTTTTGTGCAGTCCTTAGCATGAGAGGAATAGTTCCTAGCAAGACGGACCCGTTCTTGCATACTAATTAGCACAAAGTGAAGGGAACCACACAAAATAAAATTGCCCTAGTTTGGGGTTTTACGGGGTTCCAAGCTTATGGACTGGCTGAAAATGGCCTTGACTACATAGACCATACTAGATGCTGGTAATGAATGCGGACGTTCTGAACAAAACCTCCTTAAACATACCATGAGGCGACATGCACTGATTTTTCCTGTTATTTCTCGAGAGAGCTATCATTTGAAAGACAGGTTCCTTGGGGTGACCTTGTGGGAAACAACTCCATCTATTACCTGGATAAGCTAGAAAAGCTGTCGGACGGCTGAGAATGGGTTTTGGTACCCTTCCGTTGTGGATTCTGATTACCGAGGCTGAACTGACCCTTGAACCGGGCGAACTAGACTTAGAAAAACAAGGCTTAAGATGTCTAGAAGTGTTGAACGAGACACACAAAGATAAACTTTCCCAATGTAGGATTTGTGCAGTCTCAAATGCACAAGAGAGAATTTTTAATAATTCGGTTCATTGTTAGACCGAATTTGCACTACAACAGGTGCTAAAACAAGGGAATCTTTGCTCCAATATGGTTGAAAACATCCCAAATAGGAAGGGGAGTGCCAGAACATGCGTAGGTTTGTGCATGGGGGGCTTTGTGAGTAGGAATAGAGTCCGGGCTACTATAGCTCTTAGTCTTCCCTTTTCTGGGGGTACTAAGGATTGGTTGAGATACTTGTGCGACCTGAGCCCTGTTGACTGGACCTAAAGGGTCAAGTGGGGTGTTACTAAGTGCCAGGGGCAGACCCATTCTGTTGGCTTACTTGGCATCCCCTTGGTGAGCATTTAGGGGTGTACAAGATACTTTCCTGGCATGGCCATGGGGCAGTTTAGGGGTATCTAGCATATCCCTTGACTTAGTGACCTTTCCATCGTTACTTGTGAGTACGGGCTCCTAGATATTGATGTAGCAGTGATAGGGCATGCCTTGGATTTCTAGGAGTCGCGCAAGTCATGTATTGACTTCCCCCTTTGCTCTAGAGAGGATTAGGAGTGGTTTTCTGTGGAGTTCAGAGTGTGGTGGGACATTAGGGATCCCAGTTTTGTGCTTGACTTGTCATTACCAGCGTCGGCTGAGCTACCACTCCCAGCTGATGTTTTAAGGAATTATACCCTAGAGTTTGAGATCCAGGTCAACCGGGCACTTGCGGATCTTAAGGAGTGCTTCAGGGAGGCTGTCAAGGACATAAACTGTTGTAGAGAGTTGGCTGATACCCTCATGGAGGGCATTGAGTAGATGGGTAGTGAGCAGGATAGTGAACTCGCCACTCTTAGGGCAGAGCTTGATCGGAGGGGGCCGGCCCCTCCAGGCACAGAGGCTAAGTGCATTCATCTGAGATCCTAGGTTGCAGGCTTAAAGGATGAGTTTCCAGACCTTACCCAGAGATTTTCTACCTTAGATCATTCTTAGGATGAGGAGAGGGCCACACTGGAGGCCGATAAGGCCAAGGCTAGTAGCAGGGCTAATAGTTTAGCACGGGAACTAGTGCAGACAAGGGCCTATATTCATTCTACTTTGAGCATGGAGTATAGACGAGAGGGCGACGAGCCTTGTGAGCCATAGTTGGCCTTTCACTGCCTTCAGATTGAGTTGGCCGAGAGAGAGGAGGCCTTGAGGATCGCTACTGCAGAGGTGGACACCTTGCAGGCTTTACTAGAGATTGAGAGATAGGGCTCCACTTCTGATTGTACGATGGAGGGGGAGCTGGTTCGCCTTTGACATTTACACCACAGACTAAAGGGGTTACCCGAGACCTAGGCTTTGACACAGTCGGGTTGCTTCGCACCCACGCTCTCGATGACCCGATTCTCTATACCAATTTTGGGTGATTGTGTCAGGCAGTGTCCAATCGCTTGGGCCATGTTTGACCTGTTGGTGCTTTTTCCTGCTTATTTTGTTTTTGCACATGAGATATGTAGTTAGTATCCCACCATGTATGGAAAGGTCCTTCGTAAATTGCTAGGCAATTGCGTAAGGCCTTCCTCTTTCTTTGTTTGAGTTCTTAAGGCATAGTCTAGTTTGTTAGGCATGCTTAGAAACTGAGAGATGGTAGGGAGAGATGTTTATGATGAAATTCAGGATGTATTTATGGGATGAGATTACATTTTTGATATTAGAATGTATGAAATAAATTTAATGGCACAATATAGGCATGTTAATGAATATGTAGGAAAATGCTTTGAAAATGCCAAACTATACAAATAAGTGATAAATGTAAAACCCAAGCATATCAATATCTCATTTTTCCAAGGATACATCCTTTTCTAGACGAATCTTTTCCTTTTCCCATTGAGGTACATTTCCCATTGGCATGAGCCAGAATATCTTGAGCGGATCACCAAGTCATGGCAGTATTGTAGACAGAGAGCAATCTCGGAGGCGTCTTTATGTCTTATCTTGGATATTGTATCCATCTAATTTTTTGATCTTGAGCAGAAATTCAAGCAGGCATAACTAATTGATTTTTCTTTTAAGACGTGACCAAACCAAGATGGCTGCCTATGTACCTTCATTAGGAAGGATCAGGTCATCATGTAGTTCAACTAACTTTTGGTTGCCTTAAATTTTGCCTAGACCACCATTTCGAGTTTTCAATCTAGCAGGCTCTCTCACGTCTCCTTTTTGTTTTTGTTCTTTTTGTTATTGTTCTTTTTTTTTTTCTTTTGACATAAAAACATAGAAATGAGGTGCACTAGGAGGCTTCTTCATGCAAAGTACCGTATGATGGCGACAAAATTGGTGGGCATATTGAAGTCATGCCTATCCATGTTGGCTAGAATCAAGGCTCCTCTGGAAAAGGCCTTCTTCACCACATATAGGCCTTCATAAGTTGGAGAAAACTTTCCTCTGTGATCATGCATGGCTTGGTTGTGCTTCTTCAAGACTAGATTGCCTTCTTTGAAGACCTTGGGTCTAACTTTCTTGTTGAATGCTCGTTTGACGCGGCGTTGGTACAACTATCCATGACACATTGCGGTCTTGCACTTTTCATCTATCATGTTCAGTTGTTCAAATTGTGAATGGGCCCATTCAGCTTCTGACAACTTTGTCTAAGATAAAATCCTGAGACATGGGATCTCTGCCTCTGTGGGGAGGACGGCCTCTATGCCATATACCAATGAATACGGGATCGTACCCATGGAAATACGAACAAAAGTGTGATATGCGCACAAAGCAAACGGCAAGTACTCATGACAATCCTTGTATGTGTCTGTCATCTATACCAAGATTTTCTTTACGTTCTTGTTAACGGCTTCCACTGCACCATTCATTTGAGGGCGATAAGGAATCGAGCATCTGTGCTCGATCTTGAATTGTTGGCAGAGTTGCTGGATCGTTTTTCTGTTTAGGTTTGTCCCATTATCTGCAATGAGCTCTCCCAGCATGCCATAGTAGTAAATAATGTTGTGTTTTAGGAACTGAGCTACCACTGCTTAAGTGACGCTCTTGTATGAAGCGACTTTCACTCTCTTTGTAAAATAATCGATGGCCACTATGATGTACTCATGACCATTTGAAGCTTTCGAAATCACAGGTCCGATGACATCCATACCCCAAGCTGAGAAAGGCCATGGTGTTGCTAAAGAGTGTAAAGGTTGAGGAGGAGCGTTCTTCCTGTCTTGATAGGCTTGGCAACTTTGGCATGTCCTCACATGTTTAATACAATTTCTTTCCATGGTGAGCCAGTAGTAACCAGCTCTCATGATCTTGTGGGCCAACAGGGGTCCATTGGGATGAGCTCCAAGTAGGCCTTCATGCATCTCTTCCATCATATAATTAACCTTGGGGGCATCTACGCACCGAAGCAGGGTAGAATCGTGGTTCCTTTTGTACAAGACTTCTCCACTCAAGAAAAATTGGTAGGCCATGCACCGGATAAACTTCTTTTCACTGTCTGTTGCACCGAACAGGTACTCGTTGTTCTTGATATAAGCCTTGATATCATGGTACCATGGCTTTCTGTCGATTTTGACTTCGACATTCATGCATTCTTCGATGTTCATGCAATGGGCTAGCACACCCTAAACTTCTATGCGTAATTGCCGTATATCATCTCCTTCTAATAACTTGACCATGCTAGCCAGGGTGGCTAAGGCGTTTGCAAATTGGTTGTGTGCTTGGGGCAAATAGGCAAATGTGATGTTCCGAAACTTTGGAATGAAGCGGCTAACACATTTCTGATATGGAATCAACTTGGTGTCTCAGGCTTGCCATTTTCCTTTGATTTAGGAGATGATCAATAGGGAATCTCCAAAGATGCTCAAGTCATAGGCGCCGAATTCTAGGGCCACTTACAAGCCGACTATGCATGCTTCATATTTTGTGATGTTGTTGGTGCAATTAGAATTCAGCTTGACTGAAACAGGGAGTTGCTGGCCCTTGGGGGAAACTAAGATTGCTCCCACTCCATTTCTAGTAGAATTGGTGGCTCTATCAAAATAAAGCTTCCAACCATGGTTCCACACTGTTTGGCTCTGGTTCTAGTGCCATGATATCCTCATCAAGGAAGACGGATTTTGAAAGTTCTAGATCATTTAGCGGCAGGTCCACTAGGTAGTCGGCTATGGCTTGGCCCTTGATGGCCTTTCTTGTCACAAACACAATGTCGAACTTGGAGAAAAACATTTGCCAACGGGAGATCTTCCTTGTAAGAGTTGGATTTTCAAAGATGTACTTAATGAGATCCATACGGGAAATGAGGCGTGTGGTGTAGTAGAGCATGTATTGCCGCAATTTGTACGAGGCCCAGACTAAGGTGCAACATGTCTTCTCAATGGCGATGTAGTTGATCTCACAAGTGGTGAACTTCTTGCTTAGATAGTAAATCTCCTTTTCTTTCTGATTGGGCTCAACCGCTTGGCCTAAGATGCAGCCTATGAAGGTTTTCTATACCACTAGGTAGAGGATCAATGGATATCCCGACATCGTGAGAACCAGAACCGGAGGGTTCAATAAATATTGCCTGATCTTGTCAAAGGCCGCTTGGCAATCATCTGTCCATTCTATTTTTTTGTCTTTCTTCAAGTGCTTGAACAACGGATCACATATGACAGTCAACTATGCTATGAAGCAGGCTATGTAGTTGAATTTTCCTAAGAAGTTGATAATCTATTTCTCGGTTTGCAGTGTCAGCATGTCCTAGATAGCTTGGACTTTTGCGGGGCCCACTTCAATTCCTCTTTGGCTGACTATAAAGCTGAGCAATCTCCCTGAACTAGCTCCGAAGATGCACTTGTTAGGGTTGAGTCTCAATCTGTACTTGACAAGGCACTTGAATAGCTTTCTCAAATCTACCAAATGATCCCTGAAAGTGCGAGATTTGATAATTATATCATCTACGTAGACTTCGATCACTTTGTGCATCATATTATGGAACAAGGTTACCATGGCTCACTGATAAGTAGCGTCAGCATTCTTTAGGCCGAATGGCATGACGTCATATGCATAGGTTCCCCAATGAGTGGCGAATGCCGTCTTAGCTTTGTCTTCTTCGGCCATTTTGATATGATTATAACCTGAGAATCCATCCATAAAGGAGAACATGTTGGTAGCAGTATTATCGATCGGTGTATCAATATGCGGCAATGGGAAATTGTCCTTAGGGCTAGCCCAGTTCAAATCTTTATAATCAATGCACATGCGTACTTTATCGTCTTTCTTAGACATGGGAACAATGTTGGCGACCCAATTTGAGTAGGCTATTGAGGTAAGGAAACTGAGTTTCAATTGTTTTTCTACTTCTTCTTTGATCTTCAAAATGATCTCAGATTTCATCCTTTGAAAGGACTGCCGCACTGGCGGGGCATTCTAGCTTAACTAGGATCCTGTGCATGACAATCTCAGTATCTAAGCCTGGCATGTCTTGGTAGGACCAAATGAATATCTCTCTGAATTCCTTAAGTAGCGCAACGAGCTCAGGTTTAATGTCTTAGGGAAAGTTCACCCCAATCTTGACGATTTTTTCATTCTCGCCTTTGTCAACCAGGTTAACAGTTTCTATCTCTTCTATGTTGGACTTGGACCCCTCATTTCTCTGTTTAGAGATTCCAAAATATCACGAGGTAAATTCAGAATCTCTTTTAATCCTTTAATATCATGATCCAACTCTATTATCTCATTCATGTCATCAATATCCTCGGTATGGCAACAGGCTGATGTACCCGCTTGGGAATTAGAATAGATCCTATAGGACAGAACATATACGGAGAAACATAACACAATTTGCACACACATATTCATAGGAAAGCAGATAAAGAAGCAAATGCAAGAATTTCCTGAATAATATGCTGGATAATTTCATTAATGGATTATAGATAGGGAGCTAACAAAGTTCATGCCTGATAATGATAAAAGGGAAATGTTTTTTTTTGTTTGTTTGTTGATAGGCCAAAAATGTATTGACCCCTTGTGATTAATTAATTGATTGATTGGCTTTTATTAATTAATCTAATTAACATACAATGTACGTGGCAGCACAAACAAATCACCAAATAACTGAATGCAGCAGAAAATAAAGTTGACATGATGATTTGTTTACGAATGGGGAAAACCTCCAACGCAAAAACCCCACCAGGTGATTTTAAGGTCACTATTCCCGAGAATCCACTATTATCAAAACAAGCAGTTACAAGTAAAGGAATCCTAGTATCTTATACCAACCTATAGTTGAACCCTTACCCCAATACAAAATTGGACTTGTTTTGTAGTGACAATTTCTTCTTGTATTGCATGGCCCCCAGCATGTGACCAACCAATCTGATGCACGGATCCTAGTACGCGACTTGATCACCAACTTGAGAAGGATGTTGGCTGCAAAGTTCTTCTATTCATCGCACGATGAAGATCATGAAATTGCTTGGTCACAAAACCCTACAGTGAACAAACACAGAAGCTTCTTTAAGAGAAAGAAGAACTAGGGTAAATTCTGTCTCTGGTCACAATTTGCATGAACAACACTTTGTTCAATACTCGCGCAACCTTTGACGGCCCTTAAAATAATCCTTATATATGTTTAGGGTTGTGAGAAAAGAAAGCCCAAACATTCATTCACGAATTGGGTGAAAATTTGGACAGATATCCTATCTGTTGAGCAGCTGTCGAGCCTCGGGCTGAAACAGCTTCTTAAACCTCAATAGTTACTAGTTGTTGAGATTTAAAATCCTACACTTCAATACTTGAATCTTGGATAGACTTGCATAGCTCTAACACTTGGACTTGAAACCTTGTTTCTTGAAGTATTAAACACATCCTAAATCTACCCAAATACAAGTAAAGTATGTTTTGTCAAAGGATTAGCCAATTACATAAAATGTTGACATATGTTCCTAACATGAATCACGTATGTCCTAACAATCTCCCCCTTTGGCAATCCATGACCAACTCATAAATGAACAAATGAACATATGAGAGAAGTCATAAATCACTCAACTCATACTCACTTGTTAAGTATAGTAAAATCTATCCTAACACAAACTCTTGAAAAACTTTGCAAGAAGAGAGTTCATGGCAAGGAAGACTTTGACAACCTATATTTCTGAAACACTTTAAACAAAACTCATCAAGGCATCTTATTGTGAAACATAAATAAAAGATTGCATACAATATATAAGAAGCATGTGCATAAGGAGAGAAAAGAAACAACACATGAAAAGATAGGTGAAAGGACTGTAATAACAACCTCAAATTTATATATATAAGCAAGTAAAAGGTTTGCTATCACAACATGATCACAAGATCTAAGGTACGTAAACAATTTATCTAAAATAGAGAGAAAAGAAAAAGATACATAAAGTCCTCACTACATCCCTCAACAAAGATATACACTCCCCCTAACAAAAATCTCTTAAGTACTAACTCTCCCTCTATGTAAATGACTACTCTCATATCCAAAACTATTCCCCCTTTTTGTCACGAGTGACAAAGGGTAAGTACATCAAGTAGACATCTCATCAGCACTAGAAGAGCTAGCACCATCATCCTCCACATTAGTAGCATTAGCATCGGCATCATCGTCCTCATCCTCAAAAGCCTCTAGAGTAGGAAGAGGAGAAGCAACGAAGCCACCCATGACAGTCTGTCGTCGTGCAATACGACCAACACGGGTGTTCACCTGACATAACTCATCACTGAGAGTGTCAAGGCAAGCATCCATGCGCACAAGCTGTGCCATAATGTCCTCGAGAGCCACTTTACTAGCTAAAGAAGAAGGAGCGGAGGTGGATGGAGCTGTCAAAGTTGGAGGAATTACCTTCCCTGGCTGCCTCGAATGTAGCTGCACCTCACTCCGTTTAATGATAGCGGCGTCTATTACACACATGATATGGAAGTGGTCAGAACTAGGAAAGGAGACAGAAAAGTGCCGAAGAATCCTCATGATAGCCGAAGGAAATATGAGCTTATCACGGGTCTCTGTATCCTATTGACATTAATGAGGGAAAGAATGAAATGAGAAGGGAAGTCTATAGTGAGATGCTCTAAGAGGGAAAACAAAAACCGAGCACGGGGCTTTGTAATGGAGTTATAGTGAGACAGAGGCTGCAAAACAAAGGTCATAACTGTGTTAATATACCTAGGACCTTTAGTAAAGGCCGAACAAGGAGTGAACTGATGATCACCCCAATCAGAAGGATGCTCACAAAAAGATGACATAAGCCCGTCTTTGGACACAGTCCTCAGATGATCACAATTAGGGTAGTCAGGATGCGCTACCCTGGGGACATGGAGCACGTCGGATACTATATTCGGTGTGACCACAATGCATGGATACTGATCAAATCTATGCATGTTGGAGTAGAACTCATGTATGATCATAGATGGATAAGTGATCGGGATGTCACACAGTGACTGCCAACCCCTACTATGAATGACAGTGGGTAGGTCAGTGTTAGAGAAGTCCGATAAAATGACTTGGCGCTCCGAATGAATGCCTCATCTAGAAAAGTTCTCCGAAAAGTCCTATCAGGCTTTATCATCACAGAACCAAACATGGGAAGAGGTAGGATTAGAAGAGGATGCCCCGAAACGAAGAGGGTTTCGAGATGGAGTAGATTTTCGTTTAGGTGCCATAGAGCAACTAATCGAAATAAGAAGAGAGGGAGAAAGAGAGACATGCAAAAAAGTACCAATCACAATCACAATCAATATATAAGAATATAGAGAATGTAAGGTACGTATGCAAGAAAATGCATGAGCATGTGATATGCAATAGTAATTCATCATAGGCTCAGCCCAATCCAAACCTACCAGCACATAATCATTGCAACAAGGTAAACACACACCTAAAATGCATGAAACATTGTTATAATGCAAATGTGATGAAATGCATGATGATTTAATGCCATTTTCACAAAGCCCATCCCAAAAATTTCAGAAAAACTTCATCAATTTTGAAAAACCCAAAATGTTTTCAAAAACCCCAAAAAGTTTGGTCAAATGCATGAAATGCATGAAGAATGAAGGATTTAGGACCCTTACTAGTGAAGAAATACTTAATCTAGGCCGAAAAATCCTTGAGGATGAAGTTTGGAGTGAGAAGAGTGTGTTTGGGAGGTGAAAAGACTAAAAACAATTGAAAGAGATCGAGAAGAAATGAGGAAAATTTGCGTGGATCCTATTTATAGAATCTCTTAATTCTTGACAAATCGAGAGGTGTCAAGCTTTAAAGGCTTGAAGAGATCCAACTATCAAGCAGCTATCCAGAAGTGTCCACAGCAAAAAAGGCTCGATAGATTGAGGAGCTATCGAGCATCTATTGAGGGGACAGAAACTTTCTTGATGGATCGAGGAGCTATCGAGAAGCTATTGAGATTGTGATAAAAAGAAACTGAAGAGCTCGATAGATAGCCTAAGTGTCAAGAGGTGTCGAGGAGCTGTCGAGATTGCCTTAAAAATAGTTTTTCAAGAAGAGAAAAACACATACATGAATGCAATCAAACATGCAACTCAACCAAGGATCCAAACAAAATTTTAGTCTCTCAAAACACCTCTCAATCAAGAAAAATGTAAGCACATAGATCCAAAAACAGACACACACACTAAACTGTTAGGATTAGTGCCCTTAAATCCTATTGTGTGATGTTATGTATGATATTATGTATGACATTATGTATGACATGATGTATGACTTAATATTGTGATTGATAAAGTTATTTTATTATTATATAAAATAATGGTAACATGAATATGGGACATTATCATATAGTCCATGAGATGCATTGTATGTGATTTATGTGAAAAGTCACAGAAGATGTAAATCACAAGTTCTTTGTAAACTCAGAATTTATAGTTCGTAGTCGGTGATGAAATCGGGCATTTCATCTGCGAAGACTATAACGTATCAACTAAGATGATTTGTCTTGATCATGGAAGTGGAGACTTCTAGTTAATATGTTGATATGTTTTAAGAGTTAAAACATATTGAACAGGACCGCTGTGAGATTTATTATTATTCTAACGACTGTCAAATGAATAATAAATCTCACGACTTCTATTTGCATGAACTCTTAATCCTGAGAGAATAATGGACCTGATCAAGAGGTGTGGGTTGCTTTGATATATCAAGAGTGAGATCCAAAGTAACGGTCAAAACCTCAGTATGTTGGGCAGCCACATTTAGTGTTGATGGAACATATATTCTTAAGATGGAATTAATAGTCTCTTGATGGAGATATAAAATATTCCCTTGAGATAAGTTTAATGGGTTCAGTTATTCAGAGAGTTAGGCCTAACCACTTTAGTAAGAAATTACTAAAGTATATATTTATGAAATTGGATTTCATAAATATATAATGAATAATTTTAAAGAATTAAACCGGGTACTCAAGGATAAGATGTAGTAATTTACAAAGTGGCAGTCTACATTTATGATTTTGTATTACTACGAATATTTTATGAAGAGGTTGCATGTATAATAAAGTCTTGGGATATAATTTATTAATAAGGCCTAGAGTGCAATTATATTTATATAGTGGTATTAAATATAATTAATGGTAACTTTGGACTTGTCAAGAGTTGACGGAAAAGCCTAAGGCCCATTGGAGCTAGTGTCTTATTGGTCCCTTTTGGTCCCACTCCAAGCCACACATTAAAGCCCAATTGGAAAGGCCCAATAGGCCAACCCAATTAGATAATCAGTTAGTTATAAAGGGAGAAACATACAGAATTTTGATTGGTGAAAGAAGAGAAAATAAGAAACGGTGTGTGTGAGAGAGTGTGAGACACACTTTCATTCTCCCTTGAAAACTGATTGAGAGACCACACATCTTGGGGGTAAAGTGGAATTGGAGTGAAGATTAAAAGTGTTCCCAAGTGCTTCTAATCTTTGTTTTGAATTTCTCCACACCAAGGTACGCCATCTTGTTCTTAAATTCTGAGATTTACATAGTGCACGTTATCAATCATGAATGAAATAGATCCTTGTTTGTTGCTTCCGCTATGTGGTTTGTATGAAATACAAAACCAGAATTTTTCCTTCATAAACAAGTCTAACTGATTTTATATTTCAAAAAAAAAGTTAAGACAGTTTAGTGAGCATACATTAACACATGTAAACCTAGTGATGGCTAACTTACATTATACCTGCACATGTATCAAAAGTAGCAAAGAATATTGCGTGTTATGTGTGAAAAATATCACAAGATTGCATAAGTGTCTCTATGTTATGACAATTTGAGATATGAGTAAATTAATTTAACTCACACACGATCATAATTGCTTGATGGGGACTATCACCTTCGAGGTATATTCTATAACTCCCACATCTCCTAGAATACACGCTTGCAATCATGTTTTAAAGCTTTTTAATTCTTTTTGCTTTAATTTTTCTTTACATATTTTTCTTTTATTAAGCATATCATGCATGGGGATACAAGAGAGAGAAAAGAAATACCCAATTATGTTAAGCTTTTTGACATTGCACTTTTGCTATGCCAAAGCATACATATGTCATTTCATGATTGGTAGGCAACAATGGTGAGATGGTTATTTATGCCTTTCTCTTAGGATTTTTTAGTCCTTCCCATCAAAAAGAGTGATACGAGTGTTAAGTATAAGAGCTAACTTAATCTTACTCATCACAAACAAAGAGCCACAAAGCTCACTTGCTTAGTTATGCATAGAGATGCTCATCTAAGTTACAAGAGATACAAAGTTTAGAAAACTTTATTTCATTGGCCATTCAAGTTACACAAGTACCAATGTATACAAACACACACTGTTTTTGTAGTTTTCCGATTTTTCAATTTTTTAATTTTTTTTTTGAATGAAAGCAAAATAAAACAAAACTGAAAAACAAACAAACAAAAACATGTCAAACAAAGCAATGCATAAAAACTAGATTGACTCAAAATAAGAAAGCAAAACACTCAAGTAAAGCAAGAACAAAAACAAGAGGGGGAGAGAGAGAGAAAAAGTGACTAAATCACTTGGAGCATTTTTCCTTCCACACCTTGGAAGAACCTTTCCTTTTGGTGAACCCTTGAACTGGCAGAGAGGGGGAAGAATTGCAACCATTCAAGTTCGTAAGGAACATGAGGGCCTTAAGGAGATCTCCAAAAGGAGCAAGAGAGGATGAAAACTGACTCAAGTTTCCTAAAGAGACCACGTTGTTGCTTTGTTGACTGGCTTGCCACTTGTAGCAATTTGGTTGAGTGTGTCCAGTTGCTCTACAGTAATGACAGAGATGTTGCTTCTTCTCTTTGGACTTTTGAGCATTATTCTTCTTAGCCCTAGGGTTTTTGGTTTCCTTCTTAGCAAGCTTAGGGGGTGCTCCTAAGATAAATTTACCCTTGTCTATGTTCTCACTAGCTATCATAGTTTTAGCATCATTATTCTCAAATTTAATATTGTTAGCAGGAGAAACAAAAACAATAGTACTAGAAGAAGCATTATTAGGAGAAGAGAAATCATACCCTAAACCGATTCGATCAGAGGCAGATTTCTGCATACTGAGCATCTCATCAAGCTTTGCACATGAGGTCCTCTCCAATTGAGCTCTAACTTGGAACATAATAGGCCAAAAATGTATTGACCCCTTATGATAGATTAAGTTGATTAATTAGCCAAGTTTAATTAATTAATCAATTTAACATGCAAACACGTGGTAGCACAAACAAATCACCAATAAACTAATGTGTAGCAGAAAACAAATTTGACACGGTGATTTGTTTACGAATGGAGAAAACCTCCAAGGCAAAAACCCCACCAGGTGATTTTAAGGTCACCACTCCCGAGAATCCACTATTATCAAAACAAGAGGTTACAAGTAAAGGAATCCCAGTACCTTCTACCAACCTACAGTTGAACCCTTACCCCATTACCTAATTGGACTTGTTCTGTAGTGACAATCTCTCCCTTTTGATGCACGGCTCCTAGCACGTGACTAACCAATTGCGCGGATCCCAGTACGCGACTTTAATCACCAACTTGAGAAAGATGTTGGTTGCAAAGTTCTTCAGTTCATCCACACTATAAAGAACAAGAAGATACTTGGTTACAAAACCCTACGATGCACAAAACACAGCAGCTTCTTCACATTAGAGATGAACTAGGGCAAAACTAGGTTTCCGGTCACCCTTGTGAAATATGCTCTTGTGCAATTGTGTTCTCAGCTGTGCAACCTGATATGGCCTTTAAAATAATCTTTTTATATGTCTAGGGTTATGAGAAAAGAAGGCCTAAAGACATATTTACAGATTGGAATCAAAACAGATCTGAAATTCTGTTTTTCTTAAACCTCGAAAGATAGCAGGTGTCGAGATGCTATTAAGCAACTGTCGAGCCACGGGGTTGGAACAGCTTCTTAAGCTCGATAGATGCTAGCTGTCGAGCTTTAATGACAGGAACTTCTTCAGCTTGTTTCTTGGACAGACTTGCATGGCTTTAACACTTGATCTTGAAACCTTGTTTCTTGAAGGATTAAAAACATCATATACCTAAATACAAGCAAAGTGCGTTTTGTCAAAGGATTAGCCAATTACATAAAAGAATGACATATGTTCTTAACAAGTGAAACACATATGTCCTAACAGAACAGTTCCGCCTCAAGCTTCTTGGTCTTCTCAGCCAAGAAATTGTTTTCAAATCTCAGTGCTCCAATAGTCTGATTGGCTTCATCAAACTCTGTGGAGAGTTGGTCTCGTTCAAGCTTCACATCACTGAGTTTCTTGGTGGCCAACCTATACAGCTTCTCATGCTTTTCCGAGACCTTGTATAACTTTACATAGGCTATGTGGATATCATCTTGCTCATCCATCTTCTCAAAATTTGATTCTACCAAGTTTTCTTCTTTATCCACATCTTCTACAATCCCCTCAGTAGGATTAATAGTGGCGATGAAGGCATTTAGGATTCTAATATCTTCATTATCAGAATCATCTTTAGGTTCAATGTCACTCAAGGTAGCAACAAGTGCCTCGCTTTTCCTAATGGACTTGAGGCACTCTTGTTTCATGTGACCAAATCCTTGACACCCGAAACACTTGGGTCCTAAGGGAAAAGTTACTGACCACCATCCCTAGCATCCTTCTTCCCTTTGTCTTGGCTCTTAAATTGAGAAGAACTTGATTGCCTACAGTCCTTGTCAAAGCTCTTTGCATTGGCATTTTTCATGAATTTCTTGAATTTTCGGGTGATGTTGGACTTCATTTTAGAATCTTCATCGTCAGAAGACTCATATGTGTCATTGCTCTTAGCCTTTAATGCCATGCTCTTGCCCTTACTCGACTTACCAATCCTTATCAATCCTAACTCATAGATCTGCAGATTACCAACTAGCTCTGTCAAAGGAATCTTGTCAATATCCTTTGATTCCTCTATCACGGTGATCTTGGCATGAAATCTCTCGGGCAGAGATCTGAGCACATTTCTCACAATCTTAGGTTCGGGAATGGTTTCCCCAAGATTAAATGTTGAGATCACTATGTCCTTGAGCTTGGCATAGAACTCATCAAATGACTCATCCTCCTCCATCTTGATTTCTTCAAAGCTAGTAGTGAGCCTTTGAAGGTTCGAATCCTTGACAGCCTTAGTTCGTTGATAGGTTGTTTGGATAATGGTCCATGCTTCCTTTGCAGTTTCAGTGGAGGATATCTTCTTGAACTCCTCATTGTGACCGCATTGAATAAAACATTTAATGCCCTACTGTTGAAATTTGCCGCCTTGATCTTTGCATCATCCTAGTCGGCCGATGCTTCATTCGGCTTGGTCCAGCCTATCTCCACAGCTTGCCACACTTTCTCATCTAATGACTGCAAGAAAGCTCTCATGCGTACTTTCTAGTATGCATATTTAGTACCATCAAATAAAGGAGGTACAATGAGTGACTGTCCTCTATCCATGAAAAACAGGAGTCAATGGATCACACAGCAAAGATTAAAACCTAATCTGAGTGTGCCTGATAGGCTAAAAATTTATTGACCCCTTGTGACTAATTAATTGATTAATTAGCCAACTTTATGAATTAATCAAATTAATATGCAATGTATATGGCAGCACAAACAAATTACCAAATTACTAAATGTAATGGAAAATAAAGTTGACACGGTGATTTGTTTACGAATGGGGAAAACCTCTAAGACAAAAACCCTACCTAGTGATTTTAAGGTTACCACTCCCGAGAATCCACTATTATCAAAACAAGTGATTACAAGTAAAGGAATCCTAGTACCTTATACCAATCTACAATTGAACCCTTACCCCAATACACAATTGGACTTGTTCTATAGTGACAATCTTTTCTTGTATTGCACGGCTCCCAGTACGTGACTAACCAATCCGATGCGCGGATCCCAGTACGTGACTTGATCACCAACTTGAGAAGGATGTTGGTTGCAAAGTTTTTCTATTCATCACACGATGAAGATCATGAAGTTGCTTGGTCACAAAACTCTACGGTGTACAAACACAGCAGCTTCTTCAAGAGAAAGAAGAACTAGGGCAAATTCTGTCTCTGGTCACAATTTGCATGAACAAGACTTTGCTCAATACTCACGTAACCTTTGATGGCCTTTAAAATAATCCTTATATATGTTTAGGGTTGTGAGAAAAGAAAGCCCAAACATACATTCACGAATTGGATGAAAATCAAAAATGAAAATATGTTTTTCATAAATTTCGACAGATACCCTATCTATCGAGCAACTATCGAGCCTCGAGCTAAAACAGCTTCTTAAACCTCGATAGATACTAGATGTTGAGATTTAAAATCCTGCACTTCAATACTTGAATCTTGGACAGACTTGCATGGCTTTAACACTTGAACTTAAAACCTTGTTCCTTGAAGTATTAAACACATCCTAGATCTACCCAAATACAAGTAAAGTGCGTTTTGTCAAAGAATTAGCTAATTACATAAAATGTTGACATATGTTCCTAACATGAATCACATAGGTCCTAACATTTTTTTTTTGGAAATGAATTGGAAAATGCAAGTAAGAAATGCGAAAAGTAGGTAATAAACATGGAAAAAAAACTAGATATGCTATTTCAACTCTTTTATACAATTGGAGGACCCAACCACACGATGATGGAATACTCCTTACTTAGCCGGTGTAATCACAAAGCAACACTTAATGGTCTAATGGCCTACTGTCTTGCCTGGCACATAGGGCCTAATAGTAGAAGTCAGAACATCCTTCAGGGATATGATAGCATTCATTGAGAATTCCTCAGGACACAAGCAGATGAGACAAGCCAAATACGATTCCTCTTATCATGATTCCTGTTCCATTTCTGATCTGATGACCTCGGTCGGAGCCGGAAAAGTGACTCTGATGTGGGGAATAGGCATCCCTTGGTCAAATGCACTTCCTTTTCTTTCCCTTGGAAGCTTTGAAAAGTTCTTCATCGGAAGGGTTGTAGCCTAGATCGAATCTTCCTTTGTTGTTTGGGAGCTCAATCAAAGAAGCCTTCCCATGTCCTACAGCACCAAGGCCTTGGCCCAACTGATAGCCAAATTTGAGCATCTCCTTGGTAGCCATTAAAGTGGTAGAGGGCCATGTTGACTTGAGTTTTGGAGCTTTGTAAATCATAGGGACTACCTCAAAACTGTGGAAAGTTGCCTCTAGAAAGGCATTAGCATCTATGTAAGGGAAAGAAGCCTCCTTGAAGATGGATTAGGGCTTTTCAGCCATAACAGTGATCATCTGATCCTCAAAAGGGTACTTGAGCCTTCGGTGAAGGGTAGAAGCAACCGCACCTGCGGAGTGTAGCCAAGGCCTCCCTAGGAGCATGTTATACAGGGAATCCACCTTGATGACTTGGAAGATGACCACGAAAAACCTGGGGTTGACCCCGATTGTTAATTCGATCTCGCCTTGCACCTCGAGGAGAGTGCCATCAAAGGCTCTAATGATCATGGTGTAAGGTCGGATAAGAGAGGTATCCATATTCAATTGCTCTATGGTAGATATTAGGCAAACATTCAATGTCGATCCATTGTCAATCAACACTTTGGAGATGATCATGTCCTTACACCTTACTATAATGTGCATGGGCAAAGTATGCCCTCTTCCTTCTGGAGGTAACTCCTCATCTGTAAAAGAGATCTGGTTGGTGGCCAACACCATTGAGTCCACACCCTCAAAAGCAGATTCTGTGGCATTCGTAGGAACACTTGTCTCTTTTAACAATTTCAAGAGAGCCTTACGTGAACCTCGAAAGATAGCAATAGCGCCAAGATAGAAATCTGAGCTGGCGACTTGTTTAGCTACTGAATCACACTGTATTTTGAGTGTTTTATAATTTTCAAGAATTCCTCGGCTTCCTCGGTTGTGACCTTGTTCTTGACGGGTTCGGGTGTACCCTTGCTAGCCTTTTTCCTTCTCTTTTCTAGCTCCTCAGGAGTATAACAATGGCCATACTTAGTAAGCCCCGATAGACCTAAAGAGATATTGAAGCAGACCTTCTCTTTCCAGTTCGAGTGGAGATCAAGGACACCTTGTATTTCTATGGGACATGATGGTTATCCTTATAAGGGAATAGCTTCGGCATGCGAATGATAACACCCTCCTGAGTTTGCAAATTAGGGGCTATGGAAAACATCCTCAGATTAATGACCACTGGACTTGGCAGAATGGCTTCAAGAGCTTTTGAGTCGGATACCCTAGAGATTCCTAAGGCGGGCTTTAGCAAAATAAGAGGGTCGAAACCTCAGATAGCGGGAACAATGGTGGTTCCCTCTTGCATTGCTGATGAAGCTGGCCTTGTGACCGCAGGTAACACATGAACTAGAGGAGCGAATCCCTCGATAGTTGGTGGGGCTTGCCCTTTTCCTAAATCTGATGACCCTAAATCTGCAGGTGATTCTACGATATCCTCAATGACCACTGAAGAGGGAGGTGCTAAGGTAGCCTTACCAAGGTGTTTCTCTAGATATTCTTCCCAATCCTTCCTTAAGCCAACTGATATAGCATTGCAACTAGTTCTAGACTGGGCAACTAGAGGACATAGGCTGGCTGTCATGTAATCACCTCTTTGTACAATTTCCCTTTCGATCCAGATGATACTGTGGCTGATTAGACTTTGAACTTATGCTCGGAGCGCTTTACAGTTGAACAGGGCATGCCTATCTCCACTTTCACAAAATGATCAAATTCCCCAATCAAATTCTGGAGTCCCTATACCCTTAATATCAAGGTGGCTCTCTTGGACCAAGGCCTCAAGTAAGGCCTTCCATGGAAATGACAGTGAGGAGAAGTCTGGAACCCTTTCTCCCATTATGATGATGGTGTTCACATTCCCTTCCTGATGGGGAGGCAAATGGTTAGTGATAATGTTCGGAGTGACTGCATTATCAAATTGTATCAATTTGTTGTCAATGAGATCCTGGACATGGTCTCTCAACTGGTAGCATTCTTCTAGAGTATGCCCCTCGGCCCCAAAATGGTGTTTACACTTCTTAGATGGATCAAAACCAGGTGATGGAGGGCCTTCTCTGGTTCGGTAGAATATCAGGGTCACCAGTTTCCTTTCTAGCAGGTAAGGATAAAGATTTGTCGTAGGCATGGGTAACGGAGTGTACTTTCAGTTTTCCCGCCTGAAGGGATAAGGAGGGTTTGGCCTCCCTCTCTGATTTAAGGCTCAGTTAGGTGTTTGAGTGGGCTGAACCTGTTACTGATAAGGTCTAGTAGCTGGGGTAGCATAGGTAGAAACAGTACGCCTAGGCCTCTCTAGTGCATTTTCAACCATGTGAAAGTCGGCTTCCTTAGTCTTACGGCTTGTCAATTTCTTAACCTGTTGTTCAACCATGGAGCTCAAGGATTCGGGACCCATGATCTTCTTGCTACTAATACCCTCATTGATACGCTTCTCAATAGGGATGAGGCTAGCGAAATGAGTGACTTGGGTGCTGATCATCTTCTCATAGTAAGGAGGCTTGAGGTTGTCAATGAACCATTTGATCATCTCATTTTCCATCGTGGGGGTTGCACTTGTGTGACTAGCTCATGCCACCTCTGGGCATACTCTCGAAAATATTCCCCATTCTTTTCCTCTGTTCTCATAAGGATCGTGCGGTCAGGAGCTATCTTAGTGTTAAACCGGTAGTATTCCAGGAAAAAGTTGGCCATTTCCCTCCAACTAGAGGTTTTTCCCAATCTTGCATACCATGTGGCCACGGGGTTGATCAAACTATCAAGGAAAATCTAGCAAAGCAGAGGGTG
The DNA here is from genome assembly GCF_040712315.1 of Castanea sativa. Lineage (NCBI taxonomy): Eukaryota > Viridiplantae > Streptophyta > Magnoliopsida > Fagales > Fagaceae > Castanea > Castanea sativa. The sequence continues at coordinate 18,907,688 of NC_134020.1, forward strand.
ATTATCCCCATAGGGAGCCATTTTCCTACAGAACGTGTGCAAGTGTGCGCAAGGGTCTCCAGTACCATCATAGTTAACGAACTTTGGCGCCTTGAACTTGGGAGGCATAATGACCTGAGGGAAGTTGGTTAGACTATCTAGATTAATGCTTCCATGGGTGTTGGAGCCCATTATGATATGAAGTTTTTTGGCTAGAGTTTCCACTTGGCTTTTGACTTGGCCATACCCAGATTCGGGGTTCTTGTCCTTAAAAGGATTTGTTTCCTGGTCATCACCCTGGGGTGGTACATTGTGGCCCTAATTCTGTACTGGTGGGGGCTGATTTTCATTCTCAGTTAGGGGACCTCCTTGAGTGTGACCGGAGGAGTTCAGTCCTCCTCCTACAATTAGTTATTGCATTATGCGCATCAATTCTAACATTTGCTCCTTTAGAAGAGTAATCTCCTGAGCATTTTCCTCATAGGGAGAGGTACCACTAGTAGACATCGCTCTTGCGCGAGACCTAGTGATGATGGGATCACGATGTGGTGGTAGCTTAGCTTGTTTCTTTTTAGCAATCTTTTGATCCTGTGAATGGATAGAAAGTGACAGAGACGGGGTGCATTTGACAATGTGGAAACATAACACCAAAATCAAGTCAGTTCATGTCCTTGTTATTTAACATGCACCTAACATTTTCAGAAAAAATATGGCTTTTCACCCTTGATTGGGCATTTATCATGGTGAGTTTCTACTATGATACAAGATTAATGCACAAGGTTGGCAAGTAACCAAAACTTTCATGATATGCTTGGTAATACGGGAAGGACCCTTCTTTTGATTACATGCTGGTACAAGACTTGTATTTACAAAGCTGAGTTCATCAGCTCTAACAGTGGGCCTTTTATAATACAAAGAAATGCAGTTGCGAGGGGAAGCTCGGCTCCCAACAATGTGGACTTTTCGGGAAGCTCTCGGACAGTTGGATTTCTTAGACCTTGGACAACATGAATCTCTTGGACCTTTGGATCTCTTGGGGGAGCCCTTGGATTCTTGACATCTAGGTCTTCTTGGCAATTTTGACCTCTTGACAATTTGGGCAACATGGACCTTTTGGACCTTTGAATCTTTTGGAGGAGTCCTTGAATTCTTGACATCTAGGGATCTCTTTAATAATTTGGAAAGCTCTTGAACTCTTGACTCTTTGGGATTTTGACAGTTTTTTTGGTAGCGTTTTCCTAAAACGGAGTTTCAGTTACTTACCATAAATTTTATCTTTGCACAATTAGGTGACGGAACCATTTAGTGTATGCATGAGGGCCCTTGTAGGGTTGTAAACTCTTAGGGATAAGGTATGATCTAGCATATACAAACAACGGGGTTGCTTTCCCTAGGGTTTAACCATGGATGTTGTGCTTAACAAGATAGAAGGAACCTGGAGTAGAGCACAATTTCTTTAGTTCAAGTAAAAAGGGCGCACCTATTACAAAACACTTTCCCTTGACCTCTAGTCCTAAAAAAGTATCCTTTCCTAGTCTTGTATGTTCACTCTTTGGGTTTCACCTAGTCCTGATGGGCTCTAGGCTTGATCTAGTCCACACGAGTTTGACATAATTAGGCCAACTGTATGCAAAGGCTTAACTGGTAGGTTGTTCTTGTCCTAGGGTACTCAATAACCATACCCTTTCCTTCATGGAAGTTATGGGGTAGGAAGGATCTAGGGGGCCTTTTCAACTACTCATGTCCACCCATGGACCTAGAAGTGCCCTGGATCTAACTATGGGTAACACTGCCGATGTTTGTGTCTGGGCATTTGCAGTTGGGGTGATGAAATCCCCAACGAGATGTGACTAAGCCAGCAGTGCGGAGCCCGAGTTTGGCTAAAGAAATGTGTATATGTCATGCAATTCTTAATGATGTGGAAAGACTTTTTCAAAGCACAATAGATATATATATATATATATATGAAAGCGAATAAAGGTGTAGCGGAAATTAAATCTTGCTACCCTATGTTTGCATGTAAAGGAAAGCTGTAAAGCATGTGAGGAAAGTTGTAAAGCATGTGAGGAAAGCGGTAAAGCCCCGTGAAAATACTTCACACCCCTTCTTGCCAAAGGATTTTTTTGAAAAAGATTTTTTCTCTTTTGGAAATAGTCCACCATGATATGATAGAAGCCTTTTCCAAAAGGAAAGCCCTGGAGGCCAATGCCAATTTCGGTGTTTTTGAAAGCCAATGTTCTAAGATTATGGTTTTATCGAAAGCTCTAAAGGCTAAACTCTCATCAATCCCCAGTGGAGTTGCCAGTCTGTGGATGCCCAGCCTCGAGATGAGAACCATTGTGCCTTCATTCGACCACCTGCCATGGCGATGCTCCCGCATGCATAGGGCCCCGTTGGAGGGCCCCTTTCGATAATGATTGTGTGTGGTTCGTGCGACACTTCTGGTGCTCTCTCTCTCTTTCCTCTCTCTCTCTCTTGATGGAGGAAGGTGGGTCTATGTTTGGTGTTATGGCAGGAATCTAGGCCAAATTTTAGGGGATTACTAAAGGTGAGTGAAGTCACCACCAATCATTGGATTTTTCTAAGGTCTGATTGGTCACCTATTTCTAGTTTTTTTTATTACCGATCCTAGACAAAGAAAAATGTCATTTTTCCTAATCTAAGGTGGATGGCAAAAAATCTTGATTCTTGAGTTCGGAAGTTTGGTTATGTGTGGGGAAGGTTTTAGGCACCCCACAACGCCTGTTCGAGGACAGTCCTTTGTTTTGATAAAAACTTATTTTTGGAGATTGACAGTAAAAACTTGATTTTGGCATTGGCTTTTGGGGCTTTGCATGCATAGGGGCTTTGGGTTTGGCTTTTGAATGGGTGTGGTCCCAATCTATGCTTTCTTAAGGCATTTAGGCAAAGTACTAGATTTCCATAGTGAAAATCCAGGGACGTGTCACCTTATTTTCGCGATGGAAATTAGGCATCGCTTGCCTTAGGTGACATGGATTGTGATGATCACATTAGAAAGGGGTTGGTAGATATATATATATATATACACACACACACACACATGTCATGCACAATGCAAGCACACAGAGCATGAAAGTGAATTCCTACATCCCTAGAGCGTGGCCCAAAATATAAGTGCAGGAAAATAAATAGGGGTTGCCATACCCTAGAGATGAGGATGAATGGTACACAACATGATGTACCTAATATAAACCGTCTAAAAGAGAAATGAAGGGAAGCAGAAAGGCTGTTTAAGAGAGTACATAACCAAAGGGATAAACTTATCTCCTAAACCTACTGAACATAGCTACTTGGCTCAAATCTACATACTCGTATCCTTGCCCTCTTTGCTTGTGCCTGGGAGACCGTGCCCTAGCTCCATGCGTCCATGCTCCATGTGTGTACATACAAAGGTAGAGACAAGAAGTCAGCAGACAAGCAATGGAAAGAAAGAGATGCGTAGATAATGCGCGAAGGGTACAAAGCAATAAGTATGTGACAGCAGACATGACAAACGAAGGTAAACAGACAAGCAAACAAGTAATCAAGAAAGAAAATGAGCAGAAAGGCAAACAAAAGGTGGTGTCCGCAAGGGACATATGTAGGTTTGGATTGAATGTCCATAACTTCATTGCGTTGAAGTATGGACGACACACCAGCAAGCAAGACTCATGCATGGACATGTAAGCAAGCGTGTAAGATGCATAGAAAGCCAACGGGTGGCGCAAACAAGCATGGCGAGCATATCATCACACGGAGCGAAAAAGGGGAAAGGTATGCATGGAGCAACCTAACATTCGGAGATGTCTCCCAAATGGTTACACCAAAACAAGGCCTTATGGGCATTAGATGTAACCACACAACCACAAACCCACTAAAGGTGTCAAGCGTGGCAAGGCCTAGAACAAGAGAGGCTAACACAAGCATAAAGCGTAGAAGCAAGCAAGCATAGACATGCAAATGGGATGAGCCAAACCCATTGATATAGGCCAAGGTGTATGGACGAGGACCAAGACCATAGGGTTAAGATTGGGTCCGGACCAATAGGCCAAAACGTAAGAAAGAAAGACAAAGCAACAATAGGGCTACAATAGCACATGGCATGACAAATATAGCCTAGGTCTAGGCAAAAAAATGTGGCATGGAGTGCACAAGCTCATGGAAGATGGCATAAAGCATGTAGAGAACATAAATCCAAGCACAAGAGCATGTGAAAGCATAAATCTAGGTATATAGGCATAGGAAAATGCATGTAAACATGTAAATCCTAACACCTAAACATTGAAGAACGAGGATCCAAGCATGTAAGCATGTGAAAGCATGGATCTAACCCTATAGGCATAGGGAAATGGGCATAAACTCATAGATCAAAGCAAGCATGGTCAAACATCATACAAGCATGTGGGCGTGTAACCCTAACATCAACATAGAGCAAAAAGATGAATAAGGCACGGGAAAACATTGCATGAAGCTTAAACACATAGATCGAGACAAGTAGCATGTGAACGAGCATAGAAACATGTGGATCTAGCTAAACAATACATGGAAAAGATAGATCTAGCACAAACATATAGCACAACGCATAAAGCACGTAGATCGGAAAAAATAGCGTGTGAGCAAGCATAAAAGAACATTGATCTAAGCTAAAAACATGCTGGAAACAAGATAAAGCAAGAAACATGTCAAAGAAAGCAATAAAACATATTATTATGGCAAAAAGAGCAAGAACATGCTAGGAAAAAGATTTAGAAGGTTAGGGGTGTGGATGATAGCTAAAAAGCTACATCCACACCTTAAACCCCAAATACAAGATGTAGAATCAAGGAGAAGAAGATTGGGTACAAGAACACTACCTTGTATTGTTGGTGAAGATGCAAAAATCAAGAAACTTTGATGTGTTTTTGGGTGTTTTTTGGTGTTTGGAAGAGGGAAAAAACGTGTAGAGAAACTAGCCAAAGAGTAGAAATTCAGAAAAATGTGTTTCTCTTTAGGTTTGAAAGGTGCCTAGGACTATTTATAGCCCTGGCACGTGTTTCAAGGCGATAGCCCTTGGAGGGTCACAGGCGGCCCTTCAAGGACCGTTGGCCTCAAAAGACCTCTGATTAGATTGGTCTTAACTCCCTTGGAAAGATTTTGACTTCCTGTTTCCGAAAAGGTATGGATCTTGAAAATCTAACAGTCGGATCAAAAGTTATGGCTCTCGAAAGTTAGCGGAGCATCGATCGATGCTTCATCTCAGTTCTCGTGATATGTTGGCCATTCTATCTCCGATTTCGACCCATGAATAGTTGTTGGAATGGGAATTTGATAATCTCCGCAATGGCATTAGCTTCAACCAATTCTGACAATCGGATCAAAATTAGGGTTTTTGGGCCTGCCTAGGATCGACTTTGGGTCAAACTTGGTCAAAGCTGTCAAAATTCTCCGAGAAGCTCCGGTTTGATGTAAAACCATGAAAAATTTTTTTTTCTGGGGGGGGGGGGGTTGATCTCGTTTGAGCTTCAGTCAAATCTAGGGCTGACTAAGGGTATTTTAGTCATTTTAACTGAAAAGGGCACTTCGGGTGCATCGGTGCCCGAACGGATTGTGCCACGTCGTTCTGGATGTTCTCGCGGCCCCATGGAGAGACAATGATATTTCGGGGTTCGACATGCAAATCGAGGGTGGACAAAATAGGGTATCAACAGTTATCACAATCTATTAACTATTAGTTGCTAGAATAAACAGTAGTTGTTGAAAAACATGTAAAATCATGAAACACTGAAAATAAACCATAAATGCATGTGTTAAAAATAGAGTATAAATCCAAAATCTAAAAACTAAACTTGAATTCACAAAACATCAAAAGTAGACAGATATCAAATGAATATCATCAATAAACCATCATAGTATCAATACCAATAACATCATAGTTAGGACATATGTGATTCATGTTAGGAACATATGTCATCATGTATTGGCTAATCGTTTGACAAAATGTACTTTACTTGTAATTGGGTATATCTAGGATGTGTTTAATACTTCAAGAAACAAGGTTTTAAGTTCATGTGTTAAAGCCATGCAAGTCTGTCAAAGAATCAAGTGATGAAGTGCTGGATTTTAAATCTCAATAGCTAGCTCGACAGCTAATATCTATCGAGGTTTAAAAATTTGTTTAAGCTCGATGCTCGACAGCTGCCTAATAGATAGGGTATCTATCGAGATTTATGAAAATAAGATTTTCAGCTCTAATTTCATTCCAATCCATGAGTATGTGTTTAGGCATTCTTTTCTCACAACCCTAAACATATATAAGGATTTTAAGGGTCATCACAAAGAGCACATTTGCACGAATGTGAAGCAAAGTGTTGCTCATGCAAATTGTGACCGGAAACCTAATTTGCCCTAGTTCTTCTTTCTCTTGAAGAAGCTGTTGTGTTTGTATACTGTAGGGTTTTGTTATCAAGGAACTTCGTGATCTTCATCGTGTGATGAACTGAAGAACTTTGCAGCCAACATCCTTCTCAAGTTGGTAATTAAGTCGCGTACTAGGATCTGCACATCTATTGGTTTGGTTAGTCACGTATTGGGAGCCGTGCATTAAAAGGAGAGATTGTCACTACAGAACAAGTCCAATTGGGTATTAGGGTAAGGTACTAAGGTAAGGGTTCAACTGTAGGTTGGTATAAGGTATTGGGATTCCTTTACTTGTAACCGCTTGTTGTGATAATAGTGAATTCTCGAGAGTGGTAACCTTAAAATCACCCGATGGAGTTTTTGTCTTAGAGGTTTTCCCCATTTGTAAACAAATCACCTTGTCAACTTTATTTTCGGTTGCATTTTATTTTAGTTGATGATTTGTTTCTGCTGCCACGTACATTGCATGTTAATTTCATTAATTAATAAACTTGGCTAATTAATCAATTAATTCATCACAAGGGGTCAATACATTCTTGGCCTATCAAGTGGTATCAGAGCATGCACACTCTGATTATGGTTTAATCTTTGCTATGTGATCCATTGACCCCTGTTTGTCATGGATAGAGGACAGTCACTCATTGTACCTCCTTTATTTGATGGTACTAACTATGCATACTGGAAAGTACGCATAAGAGCTTTCTTGCAGTCATTAGTTGAGAAAGTGTTGCAAGCTATGGAGATAGGCTGTCCCACAAAGTTTGATGAAGCCAATTAGACTATTGGAGCATTGAGGTTTGAGAACAATTTCTTGGCTGACAAGACCAAGAACCTTAAAGCGGAGTTGTTTCAAGTCAGAGCTCAGTTGGAGAGGAGTTCAAGTGCAAAGCTTGGTGAGATGCTCAGTATTCAGAAATCTGCTTCCGATCGAACCGTTTTAGGGTATGATTTCTCTTCCCCTAATACTGCTTCCTCTAGTACTACTGTTTTTGTTTCTCCTGCTAATAATGTTGAATTTGAGATCAATGATGTTAAAACTGTGATAGCTAGTGAGAACATAGACAAGGGTAAATCTATCTTAGGAGCACCCCCTAAGCTTGCTAAGAAAGAAACCAAAAACCCTAGGACTAAGAAGAGTAATGCTCATAAGTCTAATTAGAAGAAGCAACATCTATATCTTCACTGTGGAGCAGCTGGACATACTTGACCTAATTGCTATAAGTGGCTAGCCACTCAACAGAGCAACAACATGGTCTCATCGGGATACCTAAGTTAGTTTCCATCCTCTCTTGCTCCTCTTGGAGATCTCGTCAAAGCCCTCATGTTCCTTTCGATCTTGAATGGTTGCAATTCTTCCCCCTCACCTCCGATTCAAGGGTTCGCTAAATGGAAAGGTTCTTCCAAGGTGTGGAAGGAAAAAGGCTCTAAGTGATTTAGTCATTTTTTTTTATCTCTCCCTCTTTTTGTGTGTTTGCATTACTTGTGTGTTTTGCTTCATTATTTTGAGTCAGTCTAGTTTTTATGCATTGCTTTGTTTAAATATGTTCTTGTTTGTGTATTTTCAGTTTCGCTTTATTTTGTTTTTCAATAAAAAATTGAAAAATCAGAAAAATACAAAAAACAATGTGTGTTTGTGTACATTGGTACTTGTGTACCTTGAATGGCCAATGAAACAAAGTTTTTTAAACTTTGTATCTCTTGTAGCTAAGATAAGCAACTCTATGCACAACTTAGCAAGTGAGCTTTGTAGCTTGTGTTTGTGATGAGTAAGATTAAGTAATCTCTTATACTTAACACTCATATCACTCTTTTTGACAGGATGGACTAGAAAGTCCTAAGAGAAAGACATAATAACCATCTCACTACTGTTGCCCGTCAATCATCAAATGACATCTGTATGCTTCGGCATAGCCAAAATGCAATGTCAAAAGCTTAACATAATTGAGTATTTATTCTCTCTCTCTCTCTTATATGCCTAGGCATGTTATGCTTAAAAGAAATATGCAAAGAAAAATTAAAGCAAAAAAATCAAAATGCTTTAAAATATAATTGCAAGCGTGTATTCTAGGATATGTGGGAGTTATAGGATGTACCTCGAAGATGATAGTCCCCATCAAGCAATTATGATCATGTGTGAGTTAAATTGATTTGCTCATATGTCAAATCGTCATAACATGTAGACACTTATGCAATCTTGCGATGTTTTTCACACACAACATGCAATCTTTTTTGCTACTTTTGATACATGTGCACGTACAATGTGATTTGGCCATCATAAGGGATACATGTGTTAATGTATACCCACTAAACTGTCTTGACTTGTTGTGTGTGTGTGTGTGTGTGTGTGTGTGTTTTGGATCTAAATGCTTGACATTTTTCTTGATTGAAAGATGTTTTTTGAGAGCTTACAATGTTGTTTGGATATTTGATTAAGTAGCATGCTTGATTGCATTCATGTCTGTATTTTTCACTTCTTGAAAAATTGTTTTAAGCATTCTCGATAGCTACTCGATACCTCTCGACAGCTAGGCTATCTATCAAGCTCTTCAGCTTCTTTTTATCGCAATCTCGATAGCTCCTTGATCCATCGAGAAAGTCTCTGTCTCCGCGATAGATGCTAGATAGCTTCTCAATCCATCGAGCCTCTTTTGCTGTGGACACCTCTAGATAGCTCCTCAATAGCTGCTCAATAGCTATTTCTTGCTTTTTAATTCTTGACAGCTCTCGACAGCTCTCGATCCATCAAGAAGTTGGGAATTCTATATAAAGGGTCAGCGCGATTTTCATTTCATTTCTCCTTGATCTCTTTCGATAGTTTCTGACCTCTCACCTTCCTAAACACCTCTCTCTCACTCCAAATCACTTCCCCACTCTCTTTTCGGTCTAGAGGTCACTTCCTCTCACTGGTATGATTCTCTTTCACTTCTTTATTATGCATTTCATGATTTTTGACCTAATTTTTGGGATTTTTGATAAACTTTGGGGCTTTTCAAAAATTTTGAGTTTTGGTGAAAATTTTTGGGATGGGTTTTTGTTTAAATGATTTAAAATCATCATACATTGCATCTCATGAATATTTTAACTATATATTCATGCATTATAGATGTGTGCTATATATGTTGAATTGTTGTGTGTTGTTAGGTTTGGATTGGGCTAAGCCCATGATGCTTTTAAATTTGCATATCACATGCACATGCATTTTTCATGCATACGTATCTTCTTTTTCTATCATATTGATATTAAATTGTTGGTGCTTTTCTGCTTCTCTCTCTCTCTCTCTCTCTCCTTCTTTTAGTTTGCATCATGGCACCTAAGCGTCAATCCACTCTGTCTTGGAACCCTCTTCATTCCGGGGCATCTTCCTCTGATAATACTCCTTCTCATATTCGGTTTAGTGATGAGAAAGCCTGTAAGGACTTCTCCGAGAACTTCTCTCGATGAGGCATTCATTTGGAACACCAAGGAGTCACTGTGTGGCGTCTCGGTCATGTGCCCTTCCATGATCATACAGGAGTTTTACTCCAATATGCACGGATTTTATTATTCAGTACCTCATTTTTCTACTTGCATTCGAGGTACGCACATTGTGGTCATTCCGGATGTTGTATCCGAGGTGCTCTATGTCCTGAAGGTGGTGCATCCCGACTACCCCGGTTGTGAGTGTCTTAAGACTATGTCTAAAGACGAGCTTATGTCTCTGTTCTGTGAGACTCCTTCTTGGGGTGATAGTCAGAACATCCATTGCTCTACTTTTGCTAAAAGTCCGAGGTTTCTTAACATGGTGATGACTTTTATTCTACATCCTTTGTCTCACTATAACCCTATCATAGAGCCTCGTGCTTGATTTTTGCAATCCCTCCTAGAGAACCTCTCTATTGACTTCCCTTCTCATTTCATCCTCTCCCTTATAGATGTTTATAGGGATACAACAATCTGTGATAAGCTCATCTTTCCTTTAGCTATCACGAGGATCCTTTGCCACTTTTCTATCTCCTTTCCCATTTTTGATCATTTCCTTGTTATGTGTGCCATTGATGTGGCGACTGTCAGACGGAGTGAGGCCTAGCTTCGATCGAAGCGGCCACGGACTAAGACGGGGACACCTGTGGCTTCTTCAGCTCCATCCACATCCGCTCCTTCTTCTTCTGCAAGCGGTGTGACTCTTGATGCGATCATGGCGCAGCTTTAGCACATGGATGCTCGCCTTGACACTCCCAGTGATGATTTGTATCAGGTGAACGCCTATGTCGGTCATATTGCATGACAACAGGCTCGCCTTGGTGGCTTCGTTGAGTCTTCCACTCCTTCTCCAGAGACTTCTAAGGATGAGGACGATGATGGTGGCTCTGATGGTGGGGGTGATAAGGATGATAGTGCTAGCTCCTCCAGCGATGATGAGATGACTGCTTGAGTTACTTGCCCTTTGTCACTCGTAACAAAAAGGGGGAGTAGTTTTGGGTATGAGAGTAGTTATGTATTTAGGGGGAGAGTGAGTACATAGGAGATTTTTGTTAGCAGGAGTATGTATACTTTGAGGGATGTAGTGAGGACTTATGTATCTTTTCTTTTCTTTATCCTTTAGATACTTAGTTTATGTACCTTTGGTCTTATGACCACTTTGTGATAGCAAACCTTGTACTTATTGATGATATATATATATATATATATGGTGAGGTTGTTATTACAGTTCTTTCACCTATCTCTACTTGTGTTGTTTCTTTTCTCTCTTTATGAACATGCTTCTTATTATTTGTATGCAATCGTTTATTTTTGTTTCACACTAAGATGCATTGATGAGTTTTGTTTAAAGTGTTTCAGAAATACAGGTTGTCAAAGTCTTCCTTGTCATGAACTCTCTTCTTCCAAAATTTTTCAAGAGTTTGTGTTAGGATAGATTTTATTGTATACAATAAGTGAGTATGAGTTGAGTGATTTATGACTTCTCTCATATGTTCATTTTTTTGTTGTGGTTTTGTCACGGATTTCTAAAGGGGGAGATTGTTAGGACATATGTGATTCATGTTAAGAACATATGTCATCATTTATTGGCTAATCCTTTGACAAAATGCACTTCACTTGTAATTGGGTAGATCTAGGATGTGTTTAATGCTTCAAGAAACAAGGTTTCAAGTTCAAGTGTTAAGGCCATGCAAGTTTATCCAAGAATCAAGTGATGAAGTGCTGGATTTTAAATCTTGACAACTAGTATCTATCGAGGTTTAAAAAGCTCTTTAAGCCCGATGCTCGACAACTGCTCAATAGATAAGGTATCTATCGAGATTTATGAAAATTAGATTTTCAGCTCTGATTTCATTCCAATCCATGAGTATGTGTTTAGGCTTTCTTTTCTCACAACCCTAAACATATATAAGGATTATTTTAAGGGCCATCACAGAGAGCACAGCTGCACGAGTGTGAAGCAAAGTGTTGTTCATGCAAATTGTGACTGAAAACCTAATTTGCCCTAGTTCTTCTTTTTCTTGAAGAAGCTGTTGTGTTTGTACACCGTAGGGTTTTGTGACCAAGGAGCTTCATGATCTTCATCGTGTGACGAACTGAAGAACTTTGCAGCCAATATCCTTCTCAAGTTGGTGATTAGGTCGAGTACTGGGATCCGCGCATCTATTGGTTAGTCACATACTGTGACCCGTGCATTAAAAGGAGAGATTGTTACTATAGAACAAATCCAATTGAGTATTGGGGTAAAGGTTCAACTGTAGGTTGGTATAAGGTACTGGAATTCCTTTACTTGTAACCTCTTGTTATGATAATAGTGAATTTTCGGGAGTGGTGACCTTAAAATCACCCGATGGGGTTTTTGCCTTGGAGGTTTTCCCCATTCGTAAACAAATCACCTTGTCAACTTTATTTTCTGCTGCATTTTATTTTAGTTGGTGATTTGTTTGTGCTGCCATGTACATTGTATGTTAATTTCATTAATTAATAAACTTGGCTAATTAATCAATTAATTCATCACAAGGGGTCAATACATTCTTGGCCTATCAATCATGTTTGTGAAACAAGAACAAAACAAAAGATAAAAATAAGTACATCACATAATAATATCTCCCCCTAAGTACATAAGTACAAAAAACTACTCTCATATTTACTCACCTTAAGTACAAGAGCCTACACATCCTACTCCCTCTTTTTGTTACATATTGCCGAAGCAACACTCAACTATTTGAAGGTGGAGGAGATGGGAAAACCCTCCTCTACTCATCAAAATCTGTCCTCAAGGCAGCCATCTCTGTAAGAAGCTCATCAAGAAGCTATCCATGAGCCACCTGTGTAGTCATGAAAATCTCCATCATAAATCTAAGTAAGAGATGTGGAGGAACAAAAGGATCAGTAGTCTAAGCACAATCAGCATCAAGATCTACCTCATCCACACCATCATCAGCTACTTCAGTCAAAGGGTCAAAATGTCTCTCCTCAGGTGGTGGAGAAGGATCAACAGCAGGAGTCTCAACTCTAGGTCTCTTGGAAGAACCAGCCCTTGGCTCAACCATCTTCAATTGTGCACTCCACTACCTAAGAAAAGAGGCTCCTCTGGGTGTAGTGAGGTGTATATGATCAGAGACAGGAAAATCCTCAATCAAAAGATATTCTAAGATCCTATGTATGAAAATTGGGAAATAGAGAGCTTGTTTCTTAGATTTGCTCCTATGTGCTTCTACAATGGTTTGAATGAGGAGAGAGTGAAAATAGATAGAATCATTGGTACTAAAAGCATACACAAAAACACATCTATCTAAAGGAATAGTATCTACATGAGAGATAGGAAAAATATTATGAACAACAATCCTAAATAGCATATACTGATACTTAGTTATCTCTTGAGAATGAATTCTGGGTTTTGAACCCCTTGTGGCAAGTTTGCCACAAAGAAGAGGCATGACATCATCAATATGAGGAGAAGGATTGTATAGGTAGGTAGGATCATGAACAAGAGGTACATGAAGATCCTCAGATACTATTTTCTTAGTTATCCTAAACTCTTCACCTCGAATCCAAGCAAACAAAATAGGAGTACTTGAATAATCAAACTCAATAAAGAGATTCGCATAAAATTCTCTAATCAGAAGATCAGGAGGGGGGAACAAGATTTTGACACAAAGGTAACCAACCCCTAGACTTAAGGTTCCTTCAAATAGGAGCCTCTAAGTCGTTTAAATGTATTTCCCTTTCACCCTAGATGAACCTGAACTTAATCAGTTTCTCATACTTCTCAAAAGATGCTCTAGTTTGGAACCTAGTTGGCTCATACTCAACAGGCTAAGATGAAGAACCAGAGACATGTTTGGTTTTTGTCTTAATGTTTCTAGATTTCTTAGGATCCATAGAAACTAAGGAATGAGAAACAATACAAAACACAAAACCTAGGGCAGATTGCATTAGAGAGATAAACACAGGATTTTCAAACTTGAAAATTTATATGATGCATGAAGCATAGACACAAGTGATGCATGATCTAATGCCAAAAAAAAAAAGTCCAATTATTGCACAATTTTAAAAATTGACCCAAAAATTAAGGTTTCATGAAAAAACCCCAATTTTGAAACCCTAATTTTCCAAAAATCCATATATTGAGCAATTGAATATCACAACAGGTATAAAACATGTTATAATTACTCAATTAAATAATATCACAAGTCAATTTCAATCGATTTTACCCAATTAAACAAAATCCCCAAATTCCTCAAGAACACATAAACCCTAATTTCAAAATTTCGCATAAATTATGAAAATTCTGAAATTAAAATGGAGGAAACAAGTTTATATGATGCATGAACAAAAACCCATTCAACAAATTAGATCAAAACACCTAAAATCACCAAAAGCCCCAAAATTTCTTTGGTTAAATTTTTTTGAAAAATTTGATGAAAGTGCATGAATGCATGTAATATAAACAAAAAGGAAGGATAAACATGTCTTACCAAATGATGAGGAAGAAAACCCTTGAAGCTTTGACTAAAAAAAGAACACAAAAAAAAAAAAATGACTGAAGAGGAATCGAAGAAGAAGACAATGAGAGAACATGTGTTTTGATCCTTTTATTTTCGAATAAAAATGATTTCGATCGATCGAGAGGAATCAAGCAAGGGATCAAAATAAATTTAATAACAAGTTCGACTGATTAAGAGGAATCAAAGGAGAAATCGAATTAGCCAATGAGTTTTGGCCTAAAAACTTCACTTTTTCGATCGGTCAAAAAAAAAGGTTCGATCAATTGAACTTGAAAAACCAAATTTTTTTGAAAACCTGAAATTTTCTGCAGAAAGTCTTTTCAAAACAGGATTTCATGATATGAAATGCATGTGAATGATTCCAAAAGTTTTCAGAAACCTCATTCTCTTCAACCAATTTAATTTTTTATCAAAATTCAAAATTTTCTCCTAATAAATTTCACCTCAAACCCTAAAAAGTGCATTAAACATCACAAAAAACATAATCTTTGGATGACCACATTAATTAATACACAATCACATGTACAAAGTTTAACAAAGATTTTCGTGTGGTGTGTGCACCTAGTAAGTGTATGAGATACATAAAAGGTGATATGTAAATAGTAATTAAAAAAAAAAATCTAAATCATCAATCGCATTAGTTTGAAAGTGACTATCAGCTAAAGAGTTGCATCATATAACTCCCAAATTTTCTAAAAGACACGCTTGCAATCATGTAAAAGCATTTTATTTTATTTTATTTGCTTTTCTTTTTCTTTTTCTATTCTTTTTTAAATCAACACCTTGTTTAATCTTGTTGTGCAAGTGCTACACCTTACTGAGCACAACTTTTATAATTTGCACATAGGTGTTCATGATTAGCAAACAACATTGGTGGGATGGTTATTTATGTTTTTCTCCTAAAATTTTTTAGTCCTTACAATCAAAAAAATGTAACATTAAAATCAAAAGCATGTGTTTTTAAACCATAAATAACTCACACAATTAAGCACTACATAGCGCAAACTAGCAAAGTGCAAAAAAATATAGCTCATCAAAGTTAAACAAGGTACACAGTCATGAAATGCAAATTTTATAGGCCAACCTCAATTACACACTTGGTGATGTGTAATACCAAATTTTATTTTTTTTAATTTTTTTTTTCTATTTTTTTATTATTTAAAAAAAACTTAAAAAAATTCTAACAAACCTAGAATGAAATGCATGAATGTGATGTAAATGAAAATCCTAATCAAAAACATTTTGGTCACAAAGAATTGAAAGTTTAAGCATGAGGACCATGCCAGACAAACTCACTAAAATTGAGTATTTTGCATCCACACTCTCTTAGATGCAAACTTAGAATTGGAGTTTCTAAACAAATTAAATTGATGATCAACTCCAGCATTGGCATAAAAGTTAAGAGCCTTTACTAATTCATGAATAAGTACCATGGGATCTTGTGCTTTTGGCACGGACACCTTCTGTTTGGTTGCTTACTTTGAAGCTTGCAACTTAAAACAATTTTATTGAGTATGCCCAACTCCGCCACAAAAGTGATAAAACCACTGAGGTTTGTGTTGTTTCTTACTTCCAGGATGATTGTGTTTCTTGGGTTTTGACTCACTAAGATCGACCCTAATCTCCCTAGTAGCTGAAATCTCTTCCTTAGACATCTTGACTTCTGGTGTAGGAATAGATGAAGCAAGTACAAACTTAGTAGGACGAACAATAGAAGCAGAAACACTCTCAACAAACCCTAACCCTATCTTATCAGAAGTAAATTTTTGAAAATTCAGCATGTTATCCATTTTAGAAGTTAAAGTCTTATCAAGTTGTTCTCTAGCAATAGATAATTTAGATTTTAGACTTTTAACTTTCTCAATCAAAGACACGTTCTCAATCTTAACAAAGGTTATGAGTTCATTAGCCTCAACCAATTTAATCAACAATTTTTCTTCTCTTGCTCAACAGTGTTAATCTTTTTCAAACCTAAGTCAACATTCATGGAATCCTTTGCTGCAATCTTGCAAAACTTGTTATAAGCCTCTTGCAAGTCAGCATTCTCAGAGAGTTCCCCATCAAAAGGGTTCTCATCAACAATTTTAGACTCACTTACTGTAACAGTAGCAATGAAAGCCATGAAATTTCTTTCTTGATCACTTTCAGACTCATGATTAGAAACTTCATCATCACTAAGGGTAACAACAATAGCTTTTCCCTTAGATCTCAAATAAGTAGGACATTCTAACCCAAGATGGCCATACCCCTGACAACCAAAACAATGTTGACCTAGAATTGTTAGAGGATCGAACAACTTTATCTTTTGATTTTTCAGAATTATTGTTTTTAGTTGTTTCATTCTTCTTCACATTCATGGGGTTAGCATTGTTTCAATTTTTTGCCCATCTATTATTATTCCTTAGAAAGTTTCTAAAGTTCTTGGCAAGATAAGCAATCTCTATAGAAGAGATTTCATTATCAAATCCACAATCATCTACATCATCAACATATTTCAAAGCCATACATTTGGATTTGCTTGTTTTGGGTGAGTCAGACTTATAGGATTGAAGAGATCCTACAAGCTCAACAACAGGTATAGTATCCACATCCTTGCTTTCAGTTATAGCAGTGACTTTAGGCCTAAAGTCCTCAGTTAAGGATCTAAGAATCTTCCTAACAATCTTAGGTTGATCATAAACTTCACCCAAATTAAAGGTTGAGTTCACTATGTCATTCAGTTTGGCATGGAACTCATCAAAGGTCTCATCATCAGCCATTCTAATGCTTTCAAACCTAGAGGTCAACTGTTGCAGTTTATTAATCTTTACAGCCTTAGTGCCTTCATGCACAGTTTATAGAATATTTTAGGCAGTATGAACAATCTCTACATTAGAAATTCTTTTAAATTCTTTCATAGAAACATCATTGAATATAACATTCATAGCCTTGCTATTAAAGCTTGCCACTTCTTTTTGAGTAGTAGTTCATTCACTTATAGCAGTGGTAGGTCTCTCTCAGCCATTTTCAATAGAGAGCCGTATTCTCTCATCTAGAGATTTCAAGAAGGCTTTCATCCTAACCTTTCAATAAGCATGGTTGTTTCCATCAAAATGGGGAGGGATCATTAGAGAGTGATACTATTCTATAGCAGTAGGGGTCAAGGATCAACTTAAGGTAAACTACCTAAACAAGAGCTAACTCGCCCTGATACCATTTGTTTGTTTGTTTAGACCCCTTAAAATTGATTGTTTAACCTCATATATAAGCCGAGTGATTACTTAGGCTAATTATGAGATCTAGGTTAAACAGTGAAAGATTGTATCATGCACAGTAGTGAAAAAGTAAATAACACATAGATATGATTACCCAAGAAAACCAATGAAACGAACTGTTTTAATGTAAAAACCTATGGGGGATTTGACCTAACTATCCTCATGGTAAACAAATCCACTAACAGAGAATTAATTTTTTTACAATAAGATTTAATCCTAAATCTATTACAACCTCCATTAGTAACTTACTGACATGACTACGTGCAAGCTTCGAATTCATAGGCTCTTCTCTCTTGGATTTGCAGCACACAAGCTCCTATGTTTATGACTTTGAGATCCCACTCAAAGCTTTCAGATCACCACTTGTTGATCTTGCAGCAACATGTAGATTCTACCAACACCTGATTGTAGATCTTGTTCCTGTAGATACTTGTGGAGTTAGAAGGTATAAAATCTCTCATATCTCACAGGAGTAACTCACAAGTCTTCCAAAAGTCTTCAAAATGTAGTTAGGGTTTTCCTTTTATACTTAGGAATGTTGGAATGAAACCCTATACGTTTTCACGGGCTTAGGTCTGATTTAAATTCTGCAGAAACTGATTTACTACAATTTTCGATTGGTTGAGCTTCACTGAATTTCAATTCTTTCTCCTGCCACTTGAATGTTCTTGAGACTTGACTTGAATCCCCTTGAGCAGTGTCTAACACTTATTCTAGACATGTTTTTGTTCTTGGTTTGCCAACATAAACAAATTACGACTCTAAACATTTAATCTTAAATTTTTAGAACCTAACACTTAGGATCAAATAATCATCCCACAACTTGAGGTAGGAGGATCTGAAAACATTGCAGCGTTGAAGTTTAGTTTATGGCTAGGAGCAAGAGGATATTATGTCAATCTTTTAAATACTTATACCCTATATCATATATTTATCTTTTTAACTAAAAGTTTAAATAATAAGTCTAAAAATGTGTATTTTATTTTGTTAATTTTTTTTTTGAGAATATTATGTTACTCTAGCTAAAAATTATACTACATATATTGATGTGCCACAAATCATAAGAATATAAATTAAAAATATTCATTTATTATATCATTAAAGTGAAACCAATCACATTTATTTTACTAGGACTTTAAAATATTATAAATTATATTGCATAAATGAACGTATCACCAATCACAAAAATATGAATTAAACAATCATTTATTATATAATTGAAGTGGTATTAATCATATTTATTCTTACTATTTAACATATTTATCATAGGATTCAAATCCACTAAAGTTCTTAGGGTACTCTATCACATAGAATTCTCTTAATCTTAACCTTTTTCATTTAAAAATAAATGTTTTAGATTATACCATGTCATTAATCTATTAACAAAAACATTAAAATAAATGTCATGTCAACTATTAAATTGAAGAGTCTATAGGATTATACCATGTCATGTCAACTCAGATTTTAAATTTATTTTTGTTAGGTTCTAAAAAGTTAGAACAATTAGCAAACCGTGAACACAAACTTGTCTAGATATAGATCTAAGAGTCTATAGGTTATATTAGACAAGTTGCAAGTTTAGGAATTTGAAACATATCAGGTTTGACTGATCAAGAAGAAGGCTCAACAGATTGAGATGAGTTTCTGTAAATTTTAATTCTGGCCTAACAGCTCATTAAGACCATTAAGTGATTAGGGTTTCATATCTAATTCTTCTAGTATTTAAAGGAAACCCTAAGGCATGTTTTTAAAGTGTGGTTTTTCAGAGAAAGAAGAGTGCATCTTGTGTCTCCAATTATTGATCTAGAGTTTTTGTACCCATAGTTCTCTCAACAAGCATCTACCAGAAAGAAGATCCATACATAAGAATCGATGGAGGTAAGTTGCTGCATATAAGATCAACTACTGCCGATGGTCTAAAGATTTGAGTAGGATCTCAAAGTCACACACATTGGTGTTTATGTTCAACAAATTCAAATAGAAGAGTCCGTGAATTCGAAGCTGCGTGTGGTCACGTGAGTAAGTATGACAAGAGGTGGCATTAGATTTAGGGAAAAATCTATTATATAACTTCCATTCTATTTAGTGAATTTGTTGCCTTAGGGATTGTTTAGGTTAAATCCTCCTCAAGTTTTTTACCTTGAAACTGGACAGTTTCATTGGTTTTTCTGGGTCATCATATCGCTTATTTTCTTTATTATTCTACTATATGTGATATGATGTTTTTTTGAATCTCTATATGTGATATGATTATTTGTGTTTAATCTAGATCTGCGTAAAAAACCTAAGTAACAACTTAGTTAATTAATTAGGTTAAACAATTTAAGTGTTCAGGGGTCTAAACAAATTAACATGTACTATCAAAGTAGGTTAGCTCTTGATTAGATAGTTTTACCTAGAGTTGATCTTTGATCCTTGCTATCATGGATAATTTTAAGTGTCTTATTGCTTTTGGTTGTGATTATTTGAATAAAAATGGCACTAATGTTTCTATTGATTTCATTGATATTTGTGAAATTCTCTGTAGAGAATTATCTAAATCTTTGAAAATTGCTAAGAAATTTCATGAAGAATTAAAATTGGCTAATCTTGAAAAAGAGAAATTGATTGTGAGATTAGATGTATCAAATAAAAAAGAAGAATTTTTTAGAAATCAATTTTCCTCTTAAGATGAAAAGGTGAATTTTTTGGAATAAAAGTTAGCTGAGTCTGAAGATAAACTTGAAAATCTGTCTAATACCAAACTTGATGTTGATAACAAATCTGTTTATGTTTCCACTAAGCCTAAAGATGAAAAAGTTTTCTTTGTTCGTTTAGATCCCTTAAACCAAATTGTTTAACCTAATTAATTAACCAAGTTGATTATTAGGTTTATTATTTAGATCTAGGTTAAACAAGCATATATCATATCATGCATAAAAGCGGAAAAGTAAATCACACCACGATATAATGACCCAAGAAACTGATGAAACGAACTGTTTCAAGGCAAAAGCCTATGGAGGATTTGACCTAACTATCCTCAAGGTAAAGTAAATCCACTATAAGATAATTGAAGTTTTTACAATCAAGTATAACCCTAAATCTATTGCTACCTTATGTAGTAATTTACTGACATGATCATGTGCAAACTCCGAATCCACAGACTCCTTTACACCGACACAAGCACCCTTGCTTGTGTTTTTGAGATCCCACTTAAAGGTTTCAAATCATCAGTAATGATGTTGATGCAACAACTATATTCTACCAACGTTTGATTGTAGATCTTGCTCCGATAGATTCTTGTGTAGTTATAAGGTACAAAACCTCTTAGATCTCACAAAGAGTAACCCACAAGTCTTCCAAAAAGTCTGAAAAATGTAGCTACGGTTTCCCTTATATATGTGGAGATGTTGGAATGAAAACCTAGACGTTTTTGTGGGCTTAGGCTTGATTTAAAAATTCTGTAGAATTCTGTTCCTATGATTTTCGATCGGTTGAGCAGGGTAGAAACTATCTTCCTTTTTCTGCAGTCAGCTAGACTTGAAACTTGAAACCAACACTTTTAAGCATTGCCTAACACGTAGACTAGACATGTTTTGTTCTCGGTTTGCCAACACATTTAAAATATAATGCTAAACATTTAAACCTAAATCTTTAGAACTTAAAAAGTTTATATTCCTCCATTTAAGAGGAATCATAAAGAAAACACTTATTTTGCTAGGTTGGACAAAGGTCAAAATTCTAATGTAGATGTTGAAATTTTTAAACCTATGTCTAAACCTATTGCTAGAGTACAAAAGAAATCTGTTTTTGTGTTTCCCTGTCACCTTTGTGGTGTTGTTGGTCATATTAAACCAAATTGTTCTTTGTTGAGGCAAAAACCAAAACTTGAGATTAGATCTACTTCATGGAATATTGATGTTCCAAAATTTGTTCCTGTCTGTCACTTTTGTGATGTTCTTGGTCACATCTGTCTTAATTATCGTAAATTGAAATTTAAGCATTCTGTGTTTCAGTCTAGAATATGTGATGGTATATCTCTTGCTACAAGTCTTGATAAATTGTTTCATATGCTTTTGAAAAATTCAAGCATGTTGGCTTGTGAAAGGAAATTGTAGGATTTCAGTCTCATTCAAAAGAAGTTTGTAATCCTTCAAATACACTCTACTTCTCATGGTTCTTCACCTACAAAGCCAAAGACTTGTGCTATATGAGTGAGAAAGATTTGCTAAGGTGAGGGTTATTTACTTGTCCCTGATTTAATTCTTTTAATTATTTGTGGACATGTTTTTTTAAAAAAAAAAATTTTTCTTAGGTTGTTTTGTTTATTCAAAAACAAAATCCAAAAACATTGAAATTTTTCAAAAAGATAAAATATTTTATTTTGGGTCTAGTTTTATTTTTCTTTAAGATTACATAAATTATAATATCTCTCTTTTGATTTAGGTCATGCTTGATATTGTGGACAAACATAGAAATTGTATATTGCATAATTGAGTGTATGAGCTATTCCTGATTTTGTATGAGCGTGTACTAGATAGTACATGTACTCATAGGTTAATTAAGAATTAGTATTTCTTGTTTGTGTACATTTTATAGCTTAGTTGAGCACTGTTTTTGCATTACATGTTGTCAGGCATTGCTTTGGCATTTTACTTGTTTAGCATAATGTATGCTCTTTGATTTTTGGTCATAATATAAAAACATAATTTTTATTTTTGGTATTGCACACCATTTAGTGTGTAATTAAGGTTGGTAAATGAAACTTGTATCTCTCAATTGTGTACCTTGTTTAACTTTGATGAGCTACTTTTTGCACTTTGTTAGTTTGTGGTATTTAGTGCTTAATTATGTGAGTTGTTTATAGTCTTTTAACAAACGATTTTGATTTTGATGTCACATTCTTTTGATCGTAAGGACTAGAAAATCCTAAGAAAAAGACATAAATAACCATCTCACTACTCTTACTTATCAATCATGAACAACTATGTGCAAATCATATAAGCCATGCTCGGTAAGGTGTAACACTTGTACAGCAAGATAAAACAAGGTGTTTAAAATATATATATATATATATATATATATATATATATATATATATATATATATATATAACTAGGGCATTTTCTTTTCTATCTCATATATGTCTATGCATGATATCTTTGAATGTGCTAAAAAAGAAAAATAAAAATAAAAAAATTGGCAAAAAGCAAAAGCAATCAAAATGTTTTTACATGATTGCAATCATGTTTTTTAGGAGATGTGGGAGTTATATGATGTAACTCTTTATGTGATAATCACTTTCAAACCAATGTGATTGATAATGTAGAAAATTTGTTTGATTATTATCTACACATCACTTTTATTGTACTTTGTACACATACTAGTTGCACACATTATATGCAAATCTTTACTACATCTTGTACATTAGATTGTGTGTATTGTCTAGTTTAGCCTTCTTTAGTTGCTGTCATGGTGTGTACATGCAACTTTTTTTTTTTTTGGTTGAAAGTTAAAAAAAAAAGTGTTATAAGTTGTAATTATGTGATTTTAACTTCTTAATTTGTTTTGATATTTGCATTTAAGAGGCATAATGTTTTTAAAACTTTTCTAGATCTTGTTCATGTGCATTACATCTTATAAAAATTGCTTTCAAGTTTTTTTACTGCATGAAATTCTAATTTTTAAAGTTTTAAAATTTTTTATTGCTTTAACCGATCGAACCTATAAGTTTTTATGATCAAAACTTTGTGCCTCTCTCTTTCGATGCTTGATTGATGTTCGACCGATCGAAACTAGAAAATTTTCAGTTTTTAGGTTCTTGGCCAATCAGACTTTTCATGCATCACTTGTGTTTAGATTCACATGCATTGCATTGTTTTCTTTATCTATCTTGCATTTTTGTAGTCATATTTCTCATAGATTGGTTTCACACGCAACATGCATAAACTTTGCTAAATTTGGTACTCAACTTGATTTAGAAATTGATTGACTAATTTTAGAGTTCAATACATTTTAGTATATGTTTTATATATATATATATATGAACTGCTGAAAATATGAAATATTTTTTTAGAATTATGATGGACGATAATTGTGTAAATATTTTCTCTACTCTTGAAATTGATTTGAGGTCAAAACATCTTGACACAGGAAAACACTTTGCATGCTAATTTTTATTTCATTAAGATCTATATTGTATAGTCTTAACTGATTGTACCTGGAGTGTTTGCATACATCTATTTGTAGGTCACATAGTGTCAAGTTTGCATATAGAAAGAGAGAATATTTGTGTTCATTTGTATCCTCAACTTATTTTTTTAAGTTTGGTTTGTGTTTTTATTTTTATTTTTCCTCATCTCTTAAATTTTCTCCAAAACTGTTTTTTTTTTCAAAATTTATTTTGTTTTTCATATTTTATAGTGGGCAAAAGCTGTTTAAAAAAAAAAAAAAATTAAAACCCATGTTGTTCTTAGGGGGTGTTGTTGCCCTTCATAGGGGAGTTGCCTCTATTTTTTTTTATAGATCTTATTTCTTTTGTGTTTTCTTGATTCTCTATTTTCCCTTGACCTTTGTTGTGTATGTTTACTGTCTACCTTTTGATTGAGTTGTCTTTGTTAATACATGACAAGAGAGGGAGAAATAGATGAAATTTGAAAAATGTTTTTAATTGTTTTTTATTTAGCGGGAGATGAAATTGATTTTGAAAGGGAAAGAAAATAAATTTATGATGTATCTAACTTAGGGGTAGAGTTAGTTAGTTTAGTTTGCTTATTGTTTCATATTTGTTATCATTGTAATTCATATTGTTTATCTGTCTTCATTTCCACACATGCGTTGATGTGCTCTTGTGATGTATTTGGGTATTTTATTGTAATAGGGTTTGTTAGGTTTTAAGACCTTTAGGTTTAAATGTATTAGAATAGTAATTTGTAATGTTGGCAAACCATGATCAAAACATTTAAGTCTTATTTAGACTGCTCAAAGTATGTGTCTTTTATATAAAGTTGGAATCGAGTTGCTAAAGAATTTATTGTGCAATCCTGCCTGGCTCGATCGATCGAGAATTAGACTCGACCGATCAAAAGTCGTGCAGATTGTTTTTCTGCAGAAATTTCCAACTCAGCCCAAGCCCATTTTGTGTGTAGGGTTTTATGTTTTGCCCTAGGTATAAAAGGGAAAACTCTAGCCACGTTTTTAGAGGTTGTTGATGCTGTGTGTGTGAATCTTCTGTAAGATCTAGAGGTGTTTGCCTTCACACATACTTAGGGTTATCAAGGATCAAGATTATGTCAAGAACTTGATGATCATTCAGTTGTTGCATTAAGAGCTTAAAGATATACAAGCAAGAGTGCTTGTGCTTGCTGGGAATCCAAGAAGGAAGTGGTTTGTGGACTCGGAGCTGTCACGTGGTCGTGGTAGTAAGCTTCCTACTCGAGGTAGCACTAGGATGTTAGTGGTCTAAGTCGCTATTGTGTAAACTTCAATTTCTTCATAGTGAATTCAGTTTTACCCTGAGGATAGCTAGGTTAAATCCTTTTCAGGTTTTTTACCGGTTTGGTTTTCTTGGGTCATCATATCATTGCGTTCTTTATATTTCTGCTGCTTTGTATGATATGATTGTTTAATATTAACCTAGATCTAAATAATTTACCTAAGTATTCACTTGGCTAAATAATTAGGTTAATCTGGTTGTTTTAAAAGGTCTAAAAATGTACAAGTGGTATCAGAGCAGGTAGCTCTTTTGTTGAAGATCTTTTGATCTTTGAGCTGATCCATAACCCTAGTTGTCATGGAACACAGACACTCTCTTGTTATTCCTCCTCAATTTGATGGGAATAATTATGCTTACTGGAAAGTCAGGATGAAAGCATACCTGAAATCTATTGATGAGAAAGTCTATGAACTCTGTTGAATATGGATGGGAGAAGCCCACTACTCCTGTGAGTGAGTGGCAAACTTCTCAGAAAGAAGCAGCCACTTTTAATAGCAAAGCTATGAATGCTATCTTTAATGTTGTTTCTATGGAGGAATTTAAAAGAATCTTTAATGTTGAAGTTGCTTATACTGCTTGGAATATCCTCCAGACTGTGCATGAAGGCACAAAGGCAGTTAAAATTAATAAGTTGCAGCAATTAACCATTAGATTTGAAAGCATTAGGATGTCTGATGATGAAATCTTTTGATGAATTCTATGCTAAACTTAATGATATTGTTAATTTTGCATATAATTTGGGTGAAATCTATGATCAACCTAATATTGTTAAGAAGATTCTTAGATCCTTGACTGAGGACTTTAGACCCAAAGTGACTGCCATCACTGAAAGCAAGGATGTGGACTCCATCCCTGTTGATGAACTTGTAGGATCTCTTCAGTCTTAAGAGTCGAACCTACCTAAGACTAGCCAATCCAAATCAATGGCTCTTAAGTCTGTTAATGATGTTGATGTGAGTGGATTTGATGATGAGCTCTCTGCTACAGAGATTGCCTATCTTGCCAAGAACTTTAGAAACTTTCTTAGGAACAACAATAGAAGGGCAAGAGGTATGAACACTACTGAACCTAGAAATTTTAGGAGGAATGATCCCACTAAGGTTAATAACACTAAAAAATCAAAAGAAAAGGTAGGTCAACCTTCTAATAATTCTATGGGACAACAATTTTTTGGGTGTCAAGGGTATGGTCATATGAAATTTGAACGTCCTACTTACTTGAGGTCTAAGGGTAAAGCTATGGTTGTAACTTTTAGTGATGATGAAGTTTCTGATGATGAGTCTAGGTGTGACGAGGATGGAAACTTCATTGCTTTCACTGCTACTACTGTTGTTGATCAAAGTGTTGCTGTTGAGGAGAATCCTTTTGATGGGGAACTCTTCGAGGATGCAGATCTTCAAGAAGCCTACAATAAACTTTGCAAAGTTGCTACAAAGGATGCTATGAATGTTGATCTAGGCTTAAAGAAAATTGCATCTCTTGAGCTTGAAAAGAAAAAATTGCTTGTGAAATTGTTTGATGCTAATGAACTGTTGAATAATGTGAAGATTGAGAACATGCTTTGACTTAATAAAGTTAAAAATTTGGAACATGATTTATCTATTGCTAGAGAACAAACTAATAGGCCTGCTAGTTCCAAACTTGATCATATGCTGAGTGTTCAAAAGTCTCCTTTAGACAAAACTGGGTTAGATTTTGTGGAAAGCGTCCTTGTTTCTAAAATACACTCCAAAAACTTTGTTCCTTCTTCTAAGCCCCCTGTGTGTGAGGTTGTCAAACCTGTAGAAGTCATACCTCTTAGAAAGATTAGGGTTGATCTTCAAGAGTCTAAACCTAAGACTTCTAATCCTTCTAAGGGCAAGTTGCATGATAGACTTGCATGGGTTTTTCATTTTTGTGGAAAGTCTAGGCACATTCGTCCAAATTGTTTCAAGTTGCAAGCTACTAAGGGAGCAAATAAACCAAAAGTACCTGTACCTCAAGCACATGATCCTATGGTACTTATTGGTGAGTTGCTAAAAGCTTTAAACCTTTATTCCAATTCCGAAGTTGGAAATCATTCTAATATGAATAAGAACTCCAATGCTCAAGGTGCATCTAAAAAGCTTTGGATGCAAAAGGCTCAATCTAAGTGAGTCTTTCTGACATAGTCCTTGTGCTTCATTACTCTACTCTTTGGGACCATTTTTTTTTTTGTATCTATTGTTTTGCTTTCTTTGTTTTTCTAGGATTTGCATTGCATAACATTCATGCATTTCATTCTAGGTTGTTTTGTTTTTGTTTCATCAAAAATATATATATATTTTTTTTTAAAAGGTGGAAAAGGAAAACAAAATGTGTTTTGCTTTGTTTTCTTGGATTTGAAATCAAGATTGGCCATATTATCTTTACATAACATGTTTATGTACCTTGTTTAGCTTGGATGAACTTATTTTATTGCACTTTACTAGTTTGAGCTTTGTAGTGCATGTTGTGTGGGAAGATGTTTATAGTTTTTGATCACATGATCTTGATCTTGAAATCACATGCTTTTGATTGTCGGACTTGAACTTAATGAGAAAGGCATAAATAACCATCTCACCACTGTTTATTAGCCAATCATGAACACCTTAGTGCATATCGTAAGATTTTGTGCTCGAGAAAGTGTAGCACATGCATAAAAAGAACATAAGGTCTAGCCTTGGTTTAAATGATAAAATTGGTATGTACATTATTGGGCTATAATAACTTCACAATAAATTAAAATTGGTGTGTACATTATCCCGGCTAATTCTTAATAAGTTTATAATCAAATAAAATTGGTGTGTACATTATGAGGCAAATCAAGAAACTTATATGATTGCAAGCTCTCATTCTAGGAGATGACAAATTTAATTAAACTTTGTACATGTTATTGTGTGATTTTGGTTTGGCCATTCAAGATTGAAACTTCCTTGAGTTTAATTGCAAAATGTGTTTTGAAATTTGGGAATTTAAAGTGAATTGAGTGAAAATCTTAATTTTTGGGAAATTTGGGCTTAAATTCTGTGTTTTTGAAAAGTATTTTATCTCATACTCATGCATTTTGTTCATAAAATTCTTTGCTTTTAGGAGTTTCTGCATAAAAAATGCTTTGTTTTTCAAAAATCTGTTTTTTTCCAGAATTTCGATTGATCGAACCTATTTTTCGACCGGTCAAAATTACAACTAAATTTTTGGTCAACTTTTGTCTGTTTTGATCGTTTCTCGATCGCTGTTGGATTAATCGAAGGCATTTTCAATCAATCGAACTTAATTTTCGACCGATCAAAAATCGCACAGGAAGTTTTTTTAAAAAGGTTTGAGTTTCACGTGTTCTTCACTTTTCAAAACTTTTCAAACTTTTTCTCTTTCTTTTCAACTGATCTAAGAGTCAAAGTTTATTTTTGTCGTTTTCCTCCAAATCTTTTGCAAGGATTTATTCTTCTAAGGCCGGTATGTCCATTCTACCCTTCCTTTTTCATTTATTTTCTAGTTTCATGCATTCAATCATGCCTTTAGAAGGGAGTTTCGAACCTAAGGATTTTTGGGGTTTTTGCTGTTTTAGGTTATTTCTTTCACTATTGATCAATGGGTTTTGCGGGTTGATTTACAACATTTATTGGTGCTTTAATTTGATCAATTTGGTATTTTGTGAAAAATTTGAAATTCTAGGGCTTGAAATTACCTAAATTGGGAATTTTGTTCAATTAAGTTTAAATTGATGAAATTGGCTTGTTGGATTGATTATTTGATCATTTTGATGTCTTATCTATCTTTTGTAATGATCAATTGGTCAATTTCTTTAAATTGTACAAGTGGTTTTTCAAAAAGTTGGAGTTTTTGATATAAACTCTACGCTCAAGCCAATTTTGTGGTTTTAAAGTTGTATTGAATTCATTCTCACTGTATTAGAACATGCATCATTTGTTTACATTGGTCATGCATCATATAGATTGTTATTTTCTATACTGTTTTGTGCTATCTTGCAGTCTGCCCTTGGTTTTTCTTGTTTTCTCTTTTGGTTCTTTTCTGCTTGTCTGTTCTTTCCTTAGCATCATGCCTGGGAAAACTAGAGCCAACATGTCATCCTCCTGTTCTTCTGCTCCATCCTTTGAGAGTGAGAGATTCTTGAGTGAGAAACATCAAAAGACCTTTGAGACACTTAATCTTAAGAGAAACATTTGGGCTAAGAGACAGGTTCTTTTAGATGAGCTAGATCCCGAGATTAGGAGAATCTTTGAGCATCGGGGTTGGTTGCCTTTGTTAGATATTTCTCACCCCTCTCCAGCTACCTTAATTAGAGGGTTTTATTCTAACCTCTCTATTCATGTCTATGATTCCAACACTTTACTTAGGAGTTGGATATGTGGTGATGAATACACCATTACCCCTTCAGTAGTGGCTGATGCTCTTGGGGTGCCTCTTGTTTAGCATCCTCTCTATCCTTATGATGTGTCTCCTCCCCTAGACGACATCATGTCTTACATCACTGGGACTTCTATCTAGTGGGGTTCTAATCCTCGGATCACTACTGTTGAGCTCACTGAGGTCCACTATCTCTTCTTTCAAATTGCTTGTCATTCCTTGTGGCCTTTTTCTCATCTACACACCATCCTTATTGAGCGATGTCTGTTTTTGTACGCTTTTGTTACTGATGCTCCTATCAGTTTTTCTTATCTATTTATTCGTTCTTTGAACGAGGTTCATCAGAGTAGTTCTACTGCTCACGCTCTTTTCTTCCCTGTTTTTATTCATAGGATTCTTCTTCATCTTGGTTTAGAGGAGTTTCCCGCGTCTGAGCCTGTTCATATCATTGCTCCTATCGGTGCCACATTTCTTAGGCAGAGGGCTGCTCAGTTGAGAGCAAGTTCTAATCGTCCTAGGATTGAGTCTTCTGGTGTCATACCTCCTCCTCCTCCCTCCTCTATAGGTGATACTTCTACTGAGGCATCTGACGATCCTCCTGCTGCTGCTACTGATGTTTCTCTGCCATCTGCTTCGGGTGATTCAGACATCCGACGTATGTTGGAGACTATCATGACCGTTCAGGCGACTCATGGTCAGCTTTTGGTGGACATGTTTGATGAGCTTCGTGCTTTGCAAGTAGATTTGGAGAGTATCAGACTGCCACCTCCTTTTGATGATGAGTGAGTTCCCTTTGGCAATTTGTCACAAAAAGGGGGAGTGCATATATGGTGTAGAGAGGAGTTTTTGTAGTTAAGGGGAGATTTTTGTAGTTGTTTGGAGCTATGGAGTTTTTAGATTGTATCTAGGTGCTTCACTTTTTATGTATCTTTTTGGCTCATGATGTTTATGTTGGGTTGTCCATGATAGGGGGAGATATTTTGTTGTGATTATTTGTTTCTTGTTTCACATTGTGCTACTTTGTTTATTGATCTATATTGATGAGTTTATTCATGATTTAAGTCTTGTAGTTTATGTTTATGTGAAATCAACAAGTTGTTGTGTTGTTTTACTTGTATTTTTCACACATGCATTTATGTGTTTGTTAAGTGTTACAGGAATATACAGGTTGATTCAGTCTTGTTGCTGTCTACACTTGCAACTGATGGATAGTAGTTAGATTGAATTTGTTATGTTAGGCTTTGTTCTTATAATGGGCTGTTTATATGTAAACTTTGAGCATTTTGTTATGTTTGTGTTTTGTCACAGATTGCCAAAGGGGAAGTTTGTTAGGTTCTAGGACCTTTAGGTTTAAATGTATTAGAACACTAATTTTTAATGTTGGCAAACCATGATCAAAACGTTTAAGTCTTGTTTAGACTGCTTAAAATATGTGTCTTTTATGTAAAGTTGGAATCGAGTTGCTGCAGAATTTACTGTGCAATCCTACCTGGCTCGATTGATCGAAAATTAGACTCGACCGGTCGAAAGTCGTGCAGATTGTTTTCCTATAGAAATTTTCAACTTAGCCCAAGCTCGTTTTGTGTGTAGGGTTTTATGTTTTGCCCTAGGTATAAAAGGGAAAACCCTAGCCTTGTTTTTAGAGGTTGTTGATGTTGTGTGTGTGAATCTTCTGTGAGATCTAGAGGTGTTTGCCTTCACACATACTTAAGGTTATCAAGGATCAAGATTATGTCAAGAACTTGATGATCATTCAGTTGCTGCATTAAGAGCTTAAAGATATACAAGCGGGAGTGCTTGTGCTTGCTGGGAATCCAAGAAGGAAGTAGTTCGTGGACTAAAAAGCTATCAGGTGGTCATGGTAGTAAGTTTCCTACTCGAGGTAGCAATAGGATGTTAGTGGTCTAAGTCGCTATTGTGTAAACTTCAATTTCTTCATAGTGGATTTAGTTTTACCTTGAGGATAGCTAGGTTAAATCCTCCCTAGATTTTTACCGGTTTGGTTTTCCGATTTGGTTTTACCTTGTGTTCTTTATATTTCCACTGCTTTGCATGATATGATTGTTTAGTATTAACTTAAATCTGAATAATTTACCTAAGTATTCACTTGGCTAAATAATTAGGTTAATCTGGTTGTTTTAAGGGGTCTAAAAACGTACAGGGTTGTTCTTGTATTTGATCATTTCATTTCGTAAGTAACTTTTGTCATGGATTGCCAAAGGGGTAGATATTGTTAGGCTCTAAAAGGTTAGAACAATTGGCAAACCGTGAACAAAAACTTGTCTAGATATAGATCTTAGAGCCTATAGGGTATATTAGACAATACTCAAGGTGCTACACGTCATAATACAAGAAAAAGGAAGCTATAGGTTCAGGAATTCAAAATATGCTAGGTTCGATTGATCAAGAAGAAGGCTTGATTGATCAAGATGCCTTTTTGCAGATTTTAATTTCGGCCCAACAGTTCGTTAAGTGATTAGGGTTTTAGATTTAATTCTCCTAGTATTTAAAGGAAACCCTAAGACACGTTTTTAAAGTGTGGTCTTCCAAAGAGAGAAGAGTGCATCATGTGCCTCCATTTGAAAAAAGAAAAAGAAAAAAAAAAAAACTACACTCATCCTAGAACACATCATCCGATTCACCAAATCAATTGTTTTTCTAATCATATCTTAATAACAATGCAAATGATTCGAGCTATCACAGTTGGGAAAGGTTCTCCTTTTTTGTATGACCAGTAGAATGAAAGGTTCAAAGAGGGAAAATCATATTTCAAGCATACTAAAAATAAGATAGTTAAAAAGGACGTTGGAGAAACTGGATATGATTGCCACTGCTAAATATGTTCTTTGTCACTTGTTCTTCTAACTTTTCTCCATATGTATTATGAGGAAGATGGCCTACTGTGGGTTTACATCGGTCTCATCGGTGTTGGCATGAATATGAAATTATGGTTTAGATCCATGTTGTTTAATTCTCAACTAAAATAAATTTAAAAACAGAGTTGTCCATTTTAATAATTGACATGGCATCCATATATTTTAAGGTTTTTGTTAATGAATTAATGACATGGAATGACCTTATCCATTTATTTTAAAATGAAATATTGAGATTTAAGAGAAATTTACGTGATAGAGTACCCTATAAACTTTAGAAGATCGAAATTCAAGAAAGAATGACAAATTCACACATATAAGCCATAGCATGCATTCTCGTTATCTTCAATCATGTAGTGAAGATTTGATTTTGAGGATATAAAATTTAACACACGCATATATATATATATATATATATATATATATATATATATATATATATATATACATATATATATTATACACACACACACGTGTATGCGTTTACTATATGAATTTACTTAATAGGTCAAAAAAGATATAATGAAAATGATATAGAATCTCAAATATTTTTGGATTAACTTATTTGTTTAAATATTTATAAATATTATAGCATCTTAAAAATGTGAGGATTTAAAAAATTATACATAAGAAATTAGATTAGAAAACAATAAATAAAATCATAAGTACACAAAAAAATCACACACTTAAACTCAAGCAGAGAAAGTAAAATTACTGCTAGACTGTCCCTTTCCCCAAAAGGTTACACACAAACATAAACCGAAGTTCATAATTAATTACAGCAAGCCTTCGAATTCAAAAAAAAAAAAAAAATTACAGCAATTAATAAGCCTTCAAAAGTCATAGAAGAACATGCAATATTAACCTTACAACAGAGATAAACGAAAAGAAAACAACAAGGAGATCTAATGAAGAGGAACATGCAGATGATTTAGAGGTTCACACAAAGAAATTGCGAGGATCTGAGTTGAACGAGCTGTAATTCAGCATTGGGTCCATTACACCCATGTTTGCTTTCTGCTGAGTCTCAGATTGATTTAAGCTTGGGTTTACTATCTGGCCCAATGCAAGTTCCCAACTTGGCATCCAAGGCTGTTCATGCTGTAGTTGTTCGAGTTGTTGTGTCAAATTCAGTTGCTTCAGCCTATGCACTTCTGCTGTGTTTTCTCCATTTTGGTCTACCAAAAAAAAAACAATTCCATGTTTTACATCATTTAAAATTTTTAAATGATGTTATATCAAAAAATACATTAATTAAATAGAGCATTTTTTTTTAATATTATAAACCATGAAATATATCCATTTCAAATGGAAAGCAATTTATTTTTAAAGAAAGTTTTTGTTCCAAATCAGTTTAGAGTTATCTTCTTCCCATCCATTATGTAACGATTGAAATGATCATCATTGTGTAGTTTTAATTATTTGATTTTTTGATGAGTCATGTGAATTGTTTAAATAATACACATAGATAATGTTATAAATCGCTATTTAGTGGATTGAATAATATAGTTCAAATTGGTTTGAAGCTAAATCCCATCATTTCTAAAATAAC
The DNA here is from genome assembly GCF_040712315.1 of Castanea sativa. NCBI lineage: Eukaryota > Viridiplantae > Streptophyta > Magnoliopsida > Fagales > Fagaceae > Castanea > Castanea sativa. The sequence continues at coordinate 18,941,551 of NC_134020.1, forward strand.
ATGTTGTTAGTCTTACTTCCTTTCCAAAGCAACCTCTAACATTTCAAATGTTATTAGTAATTATTATGCACCTTTTAGGAGTTGAATAAAGCTAGACTCACAACATTTTCATGACAAAGTTTAAGTAGCATGTTGTTAATGTTAAGTAAAAAAATGATATATGTTAGTGATTCAAGCATAGATGAGAATTATTAATAACTTGCTACCTAAGTTTTATTGTAAAAATATTGTGAACGTAACACTACTTTTAAGATTCAAGTTGCCGATTTATCAATTTTAATAAGAAATACACATCAGAATTACATTTTTTTAAACCACAGATGTACAATTACTAGGGTGGAGAAATTATATTAATTGTGTATATGTGTTCCTAGATTTTGATAAGCAAAAATGGGAAATAATTTTTTTAATTAAAAAAAAACAAATATAAATTCTCTATACCACATTTTGTATTTTAATTTATATTCCACCAATTACAACTTGTCACGTGTTTATTTTTTTCTATTTTAAATTTTGGCTATTTTATAAATAAAAAAAATTAAACATATATATGGTAAGTTGTGATTGGTGGAATATAAAAAATAGTACAGAGGATTTGTATTTTAAAAAAAAAAAAAAAAAACCGAATGTATGCATATTTATAGACACTAGGAACCATAAATTAAAAAAATATAACTATGAGGATCTAGTGTCTTTATTTGTTTTTGGATAGTTGATTTAGTGTCAAATCTTCACATTACAAATTCCTTGTTATCTAGGTTAGAATTGGCTTTACCTTGGTTTAAGTTGACAGAAACCATAGGTCCCACGCTAGATTGATTGAAATTTGGATATTCCATCTGCTCCATTCCAGTTTCCCAATTAAACATCCTTGACTGTGCATGCATTTGCTGCTGTTGCAGCTGCAAAAGGATTTGCCTCATCTTTTGCACTTCTTCTTTGTTCTCTTCAATTTCGACTGAAAGAGAAATTAAATTAATTATACAATCATGAAAAGATACAGATATAAGCAGACAAAGATAGAAGTTAAGTTTAGACACCGTCTCTGAGAATTTTTTTGTTCTTGACAGTGTTCATCTTTTGGTTCAAGCTTTTTTGCTCCAGTTGTAACAAACGTTGCTGGTTTTTGTAAATTTCAACTTGAGGAGATAGCTGTGCGATTTGAGACTGCAAATTCAAAGAACAAATATTCGATGAATTGAATATGTGCGTGGTTAGATACAATATCTTGGCTCTAAATTGATCAACATCAAGGAAAGATTAGTGGTATAATTTCTGAAAGAGTGATCATGGTTACCTCTAAAGCTTTCAATCTCCTTTCCAAATCAGTAACGTACTGAATCTTCTTCATTCTAGATTTCTGTGCAGAAACTCGGTTTGAGATAATCCTACAAAACAAACTCATGTAAAAAAAAAAAAAAGAAAAAGATTGGCTCCAGAAAAGACAATAAAGCAGTATTGGGGGAAAAAAAAAAGAAAAGAAAAAAAAAGAAGATATAGGGAGATGGATTCACCGCTTGAGCTTTTTGGGGTCAATGTTTGGATCTATATTTCTACCCAATCTGACTTGAACACCATCCACAATCTCAGCTTGGACAGAGCCATTTTCATCTGCACTAGAACCAGAAGCAACACCACCAAGGGATTGAGGAGGTGGGTTCTGGGTCTGTTTGTCATGAGTAGTATCATCTTTTGCCATTGGAGGAGTGGATTTGGCATCAGATGACTGAAAATAGGTCTTGGCCACGCTGCTACCAATCCCACTATTGCCATGGTTCATGATGTATGGTTTTTTACACATTTGAAATGAAGATTCAGCACCTTCAGGACAATTTGATAGAGGAGGGATCATAATAGAGGGCCTTTTAGGCCATGGTTGCACTCCCAGGCCAACACCACTAATTGGGTTCTGCTCCATATTTGAATGCTATTGTGCCTACAAAAGGAAAATGCAAGTGAGCATTATGAGAAAGGGAATGAAACCTTATAAAAGAAATGGAGTTTTTGCTCATATACTAACCCTAATAAGATGTATGAGTAATTTGCCTGTGAGACCAAGATCGGCTTGCGTGGGCCTATATTTATAAAAAGAAGATACAGTAACATTACCAAATATTACCATCACATTCTTGCACCGCTCTCATCGAGTTAAATGGTAGACGTATCTCATTGTAGAATATAAATATATAAATTTAGCCTCGTATTGTTGAAAACCCAAGGTTCATACTAAAGGCCACATTGGGTAATGTGGTCAATTCACATAGCCTCTTAAGGTGTTATTCGTGGCCTAAACTAGGTATGTCCTTCTAGTATTCATGCTTATCGCCACTAAGCAACTCTTCCAATAGTAATTCAGACACTGCATTAATATGATAGCTGTAGCTAATGCTTAATTTGAACATACAGGATGGGTATAATGATTTTTTGAAACTGAATTCAGGCCTAAGTATGGAATCTTAATCATTATAGTATAACAAACGAGTATGGTGAATGGTGCCAAGTGAACAGTCTGACATACATTTCAAATTTTTTTGTTTTTTCTTACATAAAATTTTCACAATGATGAAGTGTGTACTATAAATTAGTAGACTTATTATTCAACCATAATTTAATTATAGTTTATGTTTTTCATAATATTCATAATTTTCATAATATTCAACCATAATTTAATTATAAAAGGTTTATGTTTTTCTAAATACTCTTATTTCTCAAAAAACATAAACCTTTTATAATTAAATTATGGTTGAATATTTGTTTCTATAATTTTGTGCTTTACGGCCAGCTGTGGCTCCAAGGTGGAATACATTTAAGGGGTAACCCTATAAGTTTTTTAAATCCTCAATTTGTAATTTATACAAATTAATTACAACATCCCACTTTCTTTAGATTTTGTTATTCAGATCATTCAAGGTCGAGTTGCTGCAAATGTGATTTTATTCCAATTTTCTTCGAGAACCCTAAAAGGAAAGTCGTTCCATGTTTTCAACAACTATATATATATATATATTTACAAATATAGCTAATACTTTCGGCAATTTTTGTTATTAAAATCATTCAAGGTCTGTTCTCCAAAAAAATAAATATATTTGAGGTTTAGTCACTTCACATTTATTACAATTTTTTTTTCCCGGAGAATCCTAAATAGAAAGTCGTTCAATATTCTCAGCAGTGATGGCTGCCAGTTTGAGAAAATTCCATTGTCTGTGTCAATAGTAGTGTTGGAGATGCTAGTGTCTCATAGGGCTGTTCAATTTGTGCTTGAGCTAGGTATTCACTATTCCATATTTGAGTGTGATTTAGAGATTGCTATTAATACCCTTAATCATGTTGTTTCTCCTCTTTCTTCCATTAGATATCTTGTTAAAGATATTGAGTTTATTGCGGTTTGTTAGTGACGAACCATTCCTTTTCTCATACTAGGAGATAGGGCAACACTATAGCTCATATCTTAGCCTGAAAAACTAGTTTTCGTTTCTTTTTTCTAGTTTGGATGAAATTTGTTCCTCTAGATATTTTTTGTAAGGTTGAATTTATTCAATCATGTGTTGGCTTTATTCCGTGCCAAATTTGCTTGTAATTTAGCAATTAGAAACCATGTATTTAGGTGGGAATTATGTAAAGGTCGTATGTGAGAAAGTGTGAAGAAAACTCAAGATGTGTGCACTCAAAGGAGTCTCGCGATTGGATTTTGCGACTAGCAAGTCACCAAAGTAGCACACGTGTGAAGCATACAAGGAGCTAGAGGGTTATGACAGCTGGAGCACTACAGGAAAAAAAGTACAATTTGGTCTGGCAGTTATCTTGCGACTCAGACTCGCAACTAGTTCCAATCAAGAGGCCGAATTGCCAGAATGCCCTATTTGGATGAAAAAAGTCTTTTCACATTCCTCACGTATCCTACTATAAATACCCTTATATCCACGAAATATAGAGAGCTTCCAACAAAGAGAATTTTGAGAGAAAAACCCTAGAGAAAAACAAGATTGACTCAGCTACAATCTTAGTCATTTGATTCTCCAAATTCCTTTACTCTCACCCTCTCCATTGACATACCTTTGAAAGGTTCATTACCCAAATTATTTTTTCGCCATATCCATATCAGTGAGGATGTATTTTGGTACTTGGGAAGCAGTTCAGAGAGTACCAATTCATTTGGTTGATGCAATGTGCTTATTGTGTGATCTGGTAAGCTAGAGAAAATAAGGTTCGGCGTAACATTGTTGAAGCAAAAAACTTGGATGGCTTAGGTGCATCGAGTAGATTAGACTTGGAGGGTCTATTGCTATTTATGTATTCCAACTTCATTCTCTAGTGGATTATTTGACCGCTTGGAGGGCGGTAGAAAGGTTTTTTGCCGAGTACTTCGGTTTCCTCTTCGATAACACATCGCCGTGTTATCTTTGTATTTGCATCTCTCTTCTCTTACTCTTTATCTTTTAATTACTGCTGTGTTTGTGATTAATTTTGGTTTAGAGTGTTTTACCAATTTGAGTTTAGTTTATATTCATCATTTTGCACATATTATTTGTGTATAAGTTTGTGTTGGTAATTTTAATATTGGGGGTCTAAACGTTCATTAGTGTTTTATATGCTAATTGAACTTTCATTTTTGATATTATTTTTTATGATTTTCTAGTAACAAATTAAGACTTGATTCTCAAAAATATATATATATATATATATATATATATATATACATATATTTTGCTACAAATACAGTTAATACTTTCATTCCAATTGATTTCATACTACGCTTCAATTTTATCGGTGATTTGTAAAAGGAAATTCGGTCCATTTTTTCATCAACAATAGTCATTTATAGATTATATATAAATATATAGCCAAAGTTAAGATAAAATTTAATTAGATTCTAAACTGAATGTCTATTTTACACCATGTGTTCCATATAAATTTTTCAATTTTTTTTCCATGCATTAACACCTAATACGGAAGCCAAGAAAACCACAATAATGAGGCTCATTCACCTAAATCAGAACATCTCATGTGCACACTTCTATGGGTGAACTAAATAGAGTCTCAAGCTCCTTTCTTTTAAACAATTCCTCCCTTTTCTTGACTCTCTTTCTAACATAGATCAAATATCACACACCTTCCTGGAGCAGTAGGGGCGGTGGGAGTCACAACGCAAGATCAAAAGGGGGGTGCCAGTAAAGGGCATTGGGGCGAAAATGTCTAAATTGCATGAAATTTAGCAGGTTGAAGGGAAACGGTATTTTGATCCATACTCACAAAAATTTTCATGAGTGTCGCCTAAATTTAGGAGAATTCCTTCATTAAAGCCTCGAAAGTAGTGTTTTTACTATTTATAGTAATATTTATTTTTCCTTAATAACTTTTAGTTTAAAAGTTAAAATAAGGTTTCGTCTGTTTTGGGACGACCTTTAAGGCCAGTACTTTATGATTCTGAATTTAACTCAATTTTCTATTTTTGGTAAATTTAAGTATTTTGTCACCTAATTGTGTAATTAGTGCGAATTAGGGTTTTAGATTTTTTTTTCCAATATTTATATGTTTTGTAGCTATCAACGGCAAAGGAGATTATTATCAATAAACACAGATGTTTTGTCAAATTTTTTTCTAGTAGATTTCAGTTTTTATCTCCTTGTAGATTCAAGAAACCCTTGTGAATTCGAGGTTTATTAAAAAAAACTAATAGTTTAGTTTCTGTTCTATCGAGAGAATATCGTGTGTGTTTTCTTCAAGCTTCGGCGACATCACTTTCCTTTGCCGCCAATTATATCACTATTCCTAACTCACCACTGACTTTAAACAATAGAGAGAAAAACAAATTTGAGGGCCACCAAAGCACCACCACGAGGCCATCACTGTTGGGTTGATTCAGCGTTGAAAAGAAAGATCTTCTATTATTTGCTTTTTATTTTTCAGATTTTTATATTCCTTTTGTTGATTCTATCCTTTTCTTCTATCTTCTTATTTCAATTTCAATCTCCGAATTCTATTTGTCCTTCTTTTTTTTATCGTTCCTTTTTTAATTCCTTTGATTTTGGCATATATATTGTTGGGCCAAAATGGGCTTTTGCCCTTTTCGTGAAAAAAAAATCAGTATGTTGCCCCTCTTTCCCAAATTAATTAGGGAAATGCTCTTTTTTTAAAACTCGATTTTCTCAAAATCAAGTTAAGCCTTATAGCGACGTTTTAAGGAACTTATAGTGACGTTTTTAAGGACCTATAACGGCGTTTTGAAACTCGAGCTTCAAGAAGTCGAGTTATAGGTAAAAAAAAAAATTGCATGTAACTCGATTTCATCGAGGTTGGGTTACAAAACACCGCTATAGGTCCTTAAAACGTCACTATAGGCTCCTTAAAACGTCGCTATAGGGCTCTATAAATTTTATTTTTTTTGAAACTCGATTTTGAGAAAATCGAGTTTCAAAAGAGGGGCGTTTCCCTAATTAGTTTGGGAAAGAAGGAATTTGCCTTTTTTTTTTTGTGCGAAATGGGCATTTGCCCATTTTCGCCTATATTGTTGTCTTCTTAGCTTCCGTGAATGCTGAGCTGTGCATTTTCTTCTCTCTTCTTTTGATAAATTTTCTTTTGGTTCATGCATATAAATGGATTTTCTTTTAATAAATTTTTTCCTCTTAAATATTTAGAACACTGTATATTAGTTCTAGACAAAACATAATGATACTACTGTTTATGAGTTTTAGATTTTGTTATTTGTTTTCTTATTGAAAACAATATGATATATCTCATGTGGGTTTTTGCATAATCTTCTTAATTAGATTGTGTGTGCCCTTTCGAAATTCTAGGTAAACCAATTGTTTTTGTGTAATAATTCAGTAAAGGATTTATTTTAATAAATGCAGTGGCATGTGTTGTCTTCTCTGTTCGGGCTTTTAAGCCACAAACTATTGCTTTGTGACATTTGCTGTAAAGAAAACATGTACATCTTAATTAGACTTCATCATCTTAGACGCTTAATTGCTAAATTTCATAGATCAACACTAATCAATTAATCAATTAATAAATATATATATATATATATATATATATATGAGAAATGCTAACGGATGCTCTTAAGACATTGGTTAACAATTCATTTAAAGAAAGTTTTTATGGAAAAAAAAAACAATTAATATTTTGAAATTTTTTTCATTTCTTATAAAAGTGGTGTCAAAACTTTCTTAAAATGAATTGTTAATTATTACCCTAATATATATATACATATACATATGTATGTATGTATGTCTCATGTTAAAAAGCATGAGCTTCTGTTATATGGAACATTTCTTGGGATTCCCTTTATTTAGACTTCTACCTCAACAAAGTTTTACATTTATATCAAAGTATTAATTCATTGAATTAGCTAATAGAGTAAATGCATATATTAATTATCCATTATTGTGTATTAATTATTTGTATTAAAGGAATTTTAATGTTTCTTTTTAATAAATTCTATATAAGGAACAATTTTTATTTGGAATAATAATAATAATAATAATAATAATAATAATAATAATCATCATCATCATCATCATCATCATCATCATCTAAAATATGGCATTCCTCCTCATATATGGTTGATTTGACAACAATTGACTTACATGCCATCTAATTTTTTTTTTTTAAATTAGATATTTGTGAATTCACTAAAATTGATTTTAAATATTTAGATTTCCTAACTTCTTTATATATATATATGTGTGTGTGTGTGTGTGTGTATGGAACCAACATTATTGTATTTATTATATGTAAGTAAAAAGATTATTTCTAGGATAAACACATTTATTTTGTTATATTAGTTATTCTAAGTGATGCATTAATTATTTAAGTATAACAAAAATTTTATGTTATCTTTTATAAGATTTAAATGAGAAACAATTGATTTGAAATATGCTATTCTTGCTCCAATTTAGTTGTTTTTGCAACAATTGAACAAAAAAAAAATTAGAAGAAAAAGAAAAAACAAATTAATAACACACAATCAAGAATGTAAAAATAAATGAAGAATATTTGCTTTTTTATGTTATCAAAATGATATTTACATCTTTGAGTAGGCATGAAACGTATGTTTCTATATTAGTCACTAATATAATGCAATTTCAAGTTTGTAAACAAATATAGTATGATCAAATCACTACACCACTTTATCTTTCTATTTTGTTTATAAAATAATACAATACTAAAGATTACAATTTTTTCAAAGAAAATTATTGAAATATATTTTTGTTTTTTATATATCGATAGTTGAGGGGTGTGTTGATTTGAACCTTAAATATCTCTAATAATTAAAAGTATTATAATGTGCCAACAAATTAAGTTACAAAGATCTTGATGAAAATTATTGAAATATTGGAGAAAACTAATAACAAGTGGAACTTGGTTAGTTGCAAAAAAGTGTGCTGCATATTTGGAGGATTGTGTTGGGATATAGGTTAACTCATCCAATTAGAACTTTAGTTGTAAAGTTTGATGAATGAAAGATGGTATAAGGTAATTAATTCATATAATGTTAGCATAGTTAAATTTAGAATAAAGTCAAGTGCTTCCTTTATAAAACGTGTTTGGCCAAGGGATGATTGACGAATTTGGCATGTGAGTATAAATAATGGTTATCATTTTCTTTTCTCTTTTTGGATTAAAACAATAGCTATCTTACTGCAAGAAGGATGGTTATCAATATAGGATAATTAACATTGGTTGGTTATATCAGGTGTGCATTTTAATTTTCTTAATTTTAATGTCAAGTGATCAATTCAGAATAATTAACATGAAAGCCAAGGTGATCAATTCAGAATAATTAACATGAAAGCCGAGGTGACCACCTTAGTCACCTAAGTAAAACAAATTAAGATCATGTAAAGGAGTTGTGTCCAATAGAATAAAAAGTATTTTGATTCTCTACCCTTTGCCACCCCTTATCTTTCACCATCCCTTATCTTCAAAGACAACATAAGATTTTGGTAGAAATCTAGCTCATTTTGTGATTTATCTATGCAAAATTTGTATTTAGAAAGCAAATCCCTGACGAATAAAAGATTTTGAGAATGTTGTTCAATTCCGAGTTATAGGTTTTTGGAAAGAATAAATTTACTAAAAAAGAGATTTAAAAAAATAGTGAGAAGAAGATGATTAAAGGCAGAGGCATACCAGATTATGAAAATTGCTAAAAGAGTTATTTGCTACACCAAATTTGAGATTGCTTTTACTATATTGGCAACCACCAACGTTGGTTCCTAGTTGGAGGATGAGGCGGAGGGGTTTTGGGCTAGGGATGAAAAGTAAAGATTCAAGTAATGACAAGTTAAAAATGAGTTAAGAGGGGTTGACTCTTGGATCCAAAAAATGTTTAGAAAGATAAGAATTCAAGTAACTCTATACGGTAGAGATTTTCTTAGAATTTTAGAGGATGTCACTACAAGAAATCTGTACTATTGAGTAGTTGGATTCCGGTAATTCAAACAAATGAATGTATGTGTTGTCTTGGTTCCAAAAGTTTCATCTAAATTTTTGTACTTTGGAGTTGCAGGTTTTTGTAATAGTTAATTGAATTCGCTTGTTTGTTGTTTTTGTCGGTAATATTCTAATTATTTGTTTGGGTTTGAATGAGTAGAGTATGCTTTCAAGGCTGTCAAGGCTGCTGGAATCACCTTGATTGGTGTACGAGGGAAGGACTCAGTTTGTGTCGTAACTCAAAAGAAGGTCCCGGTGAGTATCAGTTTTTCATCATACTGAAAATTCGTTTTAGTTAAGAGTTTGAATTGAAGTGGGTAATATAAATTATGAAATTTGATACAGGACAAGCTTTTGGATCAAACAAGTGTCACACATCTTTTCCCCATCACCAAGTATCTTGGGTTGTTGGCAACTGGCATGACAGGTGGGTAGCAAGTTTCTATCTAAGCCATTTTAGTTATATGAAAGTTTTATGAAACCCAAATCGTGTCTTTATTGAAAATGCAAATTTCGTTATTGAGAAATTCAACTTGTTGACATGTCTAGTTAGATATTTTGCTGTTATCAAGTATATATCACACACTAGTCTCTGATTGTGCATTTTATGAATTTAATTTGTTATTATCAAAATTGAAAAAGTTGAATTATTAGTGAGATTCGAAGGCATTCCGTTTATGTCTTTTGATGCCAATGCACCTTGCGCCTTATACAGTGAATAATGTGTTGTCACATGGCAAAGTAATGGAACTTTTTTACTATCTTTCAATCTGTTTTTCAAATGAAGAAGCTCCATATATGGAGTTGGCAAGAGTATCTGAAATATATTTGAATATGATAACATTTATTACACAAATGCATTGCTGATTGTTGTTGTCTAGGGGGTATAGTCCATATTGTTGTTGGCCCTCAAAACACAAAACAAGACTCATGGGCCTCTAATTATAACTGAACTAGAAATTTTCTAACTCGAAAAACTTAATTCTAAGACTTCATAATAACTAAAGCAGCTTATAAAGTTCAATGTCTCACTCGTTCAAATTTGTTTGAACCATGGTGTAGGCTTTGATGGATTTTTTGTTTGGATTTTTTACTTTTCATTAATAATTGTGTCTTTAGAACCAAGACACTTTTTGGGACATGAAGAGCCTATGTCATGCTACATGCTAATGGTGTTGCAGTGGAGAAATAGCTGATAAAATTAAATAAAAAAGCCCAACTAAATACGTAGAACCATATCAAGTCCAAAACAAAATCATGGAAAAGTCTTAACGGGCTTGATGAACTAATGTTTATATGCACTTATTAAGTAATCTTGGTTTGTATACACGTATTGAATGAGCAAGATGAAAAGTCCTAAATCTCTAAGATTTTCTTGTCATTCTATTCAATCCATTTATATGCACTTATTGAGTAATCTTGGTTTGTATGTAGGACATTCCTCCGGTCCAATGATCTCCAACTTTCCAAAATCATCAACTGCATCCCATCAACCAAGCAGCTTATAAGTTTTATGTCAGTGTTTGAGGACATTTTGTGACAAAGAACCACATTTAAACAACCACATTTTTTGCAAGTGTTGAAAAATATTTTGAAACACTTTGAAACTTTAATTATGGTATTAGTTTAATTTAAGTGTTGAAGGACTTTTCGTGTACAAAAGACCACATCTTTCTTTTGTTAATTTTATGATAATGGTTATAGGCAATGTTATGTAATTGATAATATATTTTTATGTTAATATAATGTTAGTTTGGAGACATTTGTGGTGTTATCTAGTTACATTTGTGGCATTGTCTTAGTGGAGCTAAATTTATTACAAGTTATTTGTAATACAAATGTGGTTTTAGAACCTAGGAGGGAAAAAAAATTAACTTATAGCGGCGGGCAAAAACCACCGTTGAAGGACTAAAATTATGAAATAATTGGAGACCTATAGTGGCATTTATAGCCCACCACTAAAGCCTCAAACATATAGTGATGGGCGTAAACGCCGCTAAAAGGTGAGAACAGTCTATTGTTTAATAAACCCTATAGCGGCGATTAATGCCCGACGCTAAAAGGTTACTTAACTCGAATGGTAACCTCATATGGCGGCGGTTTTTTGCCTACCGCAATAGGCCAAAAGTGCCGCTAAATGGCCGATCTATTGCGGCGCTTTTTGTGACCGCCGCAATAGATCTATAGTGGCACCACAATAGTGGCAAGTAAAACCGCCGCAATAGGTCAAATGGACCTTTAGCGCTCGTTTTTTGGGCTTTTGTGGCAGTTTTGGCCTGCCACAATAGTATAGTTTTTTTTTTTTTTTTTTTTGTAGTGTATTGATTCTTATAAAACCATTTTATTATTACTATTTGTGAACTTTAGCACAAAATAGTGTCACTGTAAAAAGTTTAATAATATATAATAAAAAATGAATTAGCCCATACCACACACATCCCTTTGAGTGTTTACCCAACCAAAAAAGTGTGAAGGAAAGAAAAAAAAAATCTGTGAAATGTTTGATTTTGTTAAAGATATATTAGACATATTAGCCCAATGTAATTGGCCCAAGCCCACTCTTACTTGTACTAGTAGTCTAGAGTTTAGTCACTTATATATATTTATGTTAGGGTTCATTGTAATATAGGTTATTGTACTACACTCTTACATAACAAAGATGTAGCCTTTAAGGGATTCCTCCGTGTATGTAGGCTGACAAGGCTAAACCATGTAACCCTCGTGTTCTCAGTGTTCCTATTCTATGTTTTCCCTTCCGCATCTACACTAGTATATACAACATGGTATAACACATCACGTTGCTAATATATATTTAACAAGGTATCAGAGTCATTCTTAGCATCAAACAAGCATCTCTACACAGCAAACAAGATTCGCACACGCGCAACACAGATCCATAATAGTGCCCATATCTTCTTTTAGATCTAAGCCTACAACATCACGCAGCTCCCACAAAAACTCTATTGTTGCGTCGCCGCTAGATCTTTGACCTCTCAAGCAAGTCATGCCACTCACCTTTCAGATCTGTGCACATCAAGCCTTTACCTGATAAAACCAACAATACAGACGTGCTCCACGGCATATCGCGAGAAAAACCAGAAGTCCAGCCTCTACAAGAATCTACACACACCTCCACGTGCCGCCACAAATCTCTAATCCTTGATAGGATTATAATTACATGTGTTGCTCTATTAGACTCGTGGCCTGTCGATCTGCAAAGCCCAAGAAGTCTAGCTGTGAATCCGCTTACACGCGCCTACACGTGCCACTTGGGTTTATGGCTTCTCCTCCATGTGCCAGTGGACACTCATGCTCCAGCAACACGCCAAAGAACCCCTGCTGATGTCATTTGACATCATTGGATGACATCATCATTCCATGTTAGTAGCCACGCAAGCACGTCCACGTCAACCCTAGCCACGTCAGCACCACGTCATAGGATGACGTCAACGTCTCCGCAACCCGATTCGTGGCCCAACCCAGAACCGACCCAGACCATGTAGCCGTTGACTAATCGTTGACTTTGACCATGCTCCATTGACTTTATTTTCGTTGACTTTGGCTTTTGCATTGACTTTTGACTAAAAGTTAAAAATTTTGAAATGACCTATCTTACTCAGTTTTTAGTATAGATTCCAATTTTGGACTCTATTTCTTCATTTGAAGCTCCTAAATTAGTCAATTGGCACATTTTTCATTGTGGTTTCTTCTAAGGCATTCTTCAAGGTATTTCCAAGTGATCTTCTCATACTTATCCAACCTCAAGCTTTCATCAAGCTTCCGCCTTGAGTTTGACGGAGGGTGTTAGAGATATATTAGACATATTAGCCCAATGTAATAGGCCCAAGCCCAGATATACTTATGTTAGGATTCATTGTAACACAAGTTATTGTACTACACTCTTACATAATAACAATGTAGCCCTTAAAGGATTCCTCTGTAAATGTAGACCAACAAGGCTAAACCATGTAACCCTCGTGTTATCAATGTTCTTATTTTATGCTTCCCCTTCCAATTCCACACTAGCATATACAACATGGTATAACACATCGCGTTGCTAATATATATATTTAACAGATTTGAAGGTTTATGATATAAATTGATTCCTTATCATTTCATTTGCAAGAAGATCAATTATCTCCAATTATAAAGTGATTGAAACTTTCACTTTTTTTATGTTATGAGCAAATTAAAAAAAAAAAACCATATGGGATTTAAGTTATAAAGCAGGCATGTTTAAATTGCACACACAATCTATTTGCAATATTATAACTCAATAACTATAATCATTTTAAATGTAGATCACAATTTTTTTTTTTCAAAAAAAATATTTCCAATTAATAAACAAATAATTTCATCACTTCTCAAATCTTTCTAAAAAGATTGCTGACAACCACAAAGTCTCTTAGTATCATATTTGTATAATAATATACAAAATCCAAATGAGTATTTTAAAAAAAAATTACTTTTATTATCATTATTAAATGTTTTCGTGCGTATACTTAGGTTACAAGCTAGTATAATTAATTACTTTGGCACATGATTTACAAAAGCTTATTTTGTTCATTGATAACTACCTTTTATGACTAAAATATGATTTAGTGCCTGTTTGTTTCAGTTTTCCCAACCCAAAAAGCACGTTTTGAAACCATATACATATTATGTATGTTTAGTGTGTCTATAAAAGCAACTTTTTAGAAAAAGTTGCATTTCCAAATTGTAAAGAGAAGGCACATTGATATTATGGAGCTGTTCAGAGCAAATTGGAAAAGCCTATGCACGTTGATTTATATTCCGTTGGACTCTGTGTGCAGTTACCAAATTTCTCTTCACATTTTATTGAAAATCTAACTTTACTCTTTGATAAATCATAAGATATTCTCACGCCAGATTCCTGATTCCTCTCATCTCTCTGCTATGCCCTCCGTCCTCTCTAAAGCTCACTCACGCCATCCTCTCTTCTCTATGCTCTGCCCTCTCCATGCTGCTACAAGCCTCTCCGTGGTAAAAGTATCTCTTTCCTTTGTCATCCATTGAATCTTCTTCCTCTTCTTCTTCTTTCTTTGTCTTCTTCAACGATTTATAGTTTGGTTGATTAATGTAAAACACAATAACACAATACAAAAAGGCCCACAATTTTTGATAGTTTGGTTGGTGGGCTCTCTGGTCTCTTTGAGAGTTGAGACTAAGATTGAGTCTGACTGTCTGAGAGGAAACTTGCAGATGAAGTGGCAAGAGAAAAGGAAGAAAGGAAGAAAAAAAATAGAAAAAAGAAAGAGGAAGAAAGAGAGCTCTGTGTGGAATGTTCTGGAGTGTGGAGGAATTGGTAGGGAAAAAGAGGAAAGAAGGAAAAAAAAAGAAAAAAAAAAAGTAAGGGTATGTGTGTAGAGGAGAAAAAAAGAGGGGGGAAAAAAGAAGGAAAAAAAAGTAGGAAATATGAATGAAAAAATAAATAAATAAGGGAAAAATAAAATAAAGAATATGAAATTAAAATTGAGAAATGTTATCACAATATTTTCACAATACTTTCACAATAAATATTAAGTGGTAGGTTATTATTGTTAGGATTAGTGCCCTTAAATCCTATTGTATGATGCTATGTATGATATTATGTATGACATTATGTATGACATGATGTATGACTTAATATTGTATTTGATAAAGTTATTTTATTATTATCTAAAATAGTGGTTACGTGAATATGGGACATCATCATATAGTCCATGAGATGCATTGTATGTGATTTATGTGAAAAGTCACAAAAGATGTAAATCACAAGTTCTTTGTAAACTCAGAATTAATAGTTCGTAGTCGGTGATGAAATTGGGCATTTCATCTGCGAAGACTATAACGTGTCAACTAAGATGATTTGTCTTGATCATGGAAGTGGAAGCTTCTAGTTGATATGTTGATATGTTTTAAGAGTTAAAACATATTGAACAGGACCGCTGTGAGATTTATTATTCTTCTAAAGACTGTCAAATGAATAATAAATTTCACGACTTCTATTTGCATGAACTCTTAATCCTAAGAGAATAATGGACCTGATCATGAAGTGTAGGTTGCTTTGATATATCAGGAGTGAGATCTGAAATAACGGTCAAAACCTCAGTATGTTGGGCAGCCACATTTAGTGTTGATGGAACATATATTCTCAAGATGGAATTCATAATCTCTTGATGGAGATATAAAATATTCCCTTGAGATAAGTTTAATGGTTTCAGTTATTCAGAGAGTTAGGCCTAACCACTTTAGTAAGAAATTACTAAAGTATATATTTATGAAATTGGATTTCATAAATATATAATGAATAACTTTAAAGAATTAAACCGGGTACTCAAGGATAAGATGTAGTAATTTACAAAGTGGCAGTCTACGTTTATGACTTTGTGTTACTACGAATATTTTATGAAGGGGTTACGTGTATAATAAAGTTTTGGGATATAATTTATTAATAAGGCCTAGAGTGCAATTATATTTATATAGTGATATTAAATATAATTAATGGTAACTTTGGACTTGTCAAGAGTTGACGAAAAAGCCCAAGGCCCATTGGAGCTAGTGTCTTATTGGTCCTTTTTGGTCCCACTCCAAGCCACACACTAAAGCCCAATTGAAAAGGCCCAATAGGCCAACCCAATTAGATAATCAGTTAGTTATAAAGGGAGAAACATACAGAATTTTTATTAGAAGAGTTTAGAAAAGAAAAAGAAACGGTGTGTGAGAGAGTGTGAGACACACTTTCATTCTCCCTTTGAAAAACTGATTGAGAGACCACACATCTTGGGCGTAAAGTGGAATTGGAGTGAAGATTAAAAGTGTTCTCAAGTGCTTCTAATCTTTGTTTTGAATTTCTCCACACCAAGGTACGCTATCTTGTTCTTAAATTCTGAAATTTACATAGTACACGTTATCAATCATGAATGAAATAGACCCTAGTTCGTTGCTTCCGCTGTGGGTTTTGCATGAGATGCAAAACCAGAATTTTTCCTTCAATTATTAGCTAATATTGGTGAGAAAAAAATAATTCTAATAGTACGTTCAAATTAAAATCAATATCAATTATCACAATATTTTCACAATACTTTCATAATAAATCTTAAGTGGTAGGTTATTATTAGCTAATATTAGTGAGAAAAAGATAATTTCACAATATTGATTTAAGTATGAAATAAATCCCTTTATATATACATTGTCCTTTTTGGTAATTTACCACTCAAATCACCACTTTTATAAGTGCTAGCCAAACACTCAGTTTTTTCAAAAAGCACTTTTAACAACTTTTACCAAACACTCAGCTTTTATAAAAAGCCCAATTTCATACTGCACTTTTTGAAAACTCCACTTTTTAAAAAAACCCAGTGTTTAAAAAATTGAACCAAACTCACCCTTAATCTTTATTTCTATGATTTCGTGTTTTACAGACAAGAGTGCTCCAATGTGGAATGCATTAAAGGATTTGACTTACCTTCAATACTTTTATAATTGGAATCACTTTTTATTTTAATGAGAAACTGCTACATCATCCACTAACTAAATAAAATGTGAAGATTAAAGCTCACTATCACTTGCTATTGTGTATTTAAAATGAGACCTTCATTTAAAAAAAGGGTAATTTTACTGTACACTTTTTTTTTTAGATAAGCTAAACCCTACATTAAAGAGCTAACCCTATCACTTTTTTAAAGCCTTTATCGCTGATTTGGCACAAATTAATTATAACATCGCACTTCCTTTAGTTTTTGTTATTCAAATCATTCAAGGTCGAGTCGCTACACATTTTAATTTATTCCAATAGTCTTTGAGAATTGTAAAAGGAAAGTCATTCCATGTTTTCAAAAACTATATTTAGTTACAAATATAGCTAATACTTTCTGCAATTTTTGTTATTAAAATCATTCAAGGGTCTCGTCTCTCTCTTTCTCTCTCTCTCTCTCTCTCTCTCTCTCTCTCTCTCTCTCTCTCTCTATATATATATATATATATATATTTTTTTTTTTTTTTTTTTTTGAGAGAGTTTCAACATATGGCGTCCGTTCTTGATAATAACTCTTTATCATCAGACCAAGACATCAATCAGTTTTTGGTATAAGCAGGGATTGAATCCAAGGTCTCTTATACAACTTTTAGAGATTTTACCAATTGAGCTAATTGGAACCCACATTCAAGGTTGAGTCCCTCCACATTTATTACAATTTTTTTCTTTAGAGAATCCTAAATAGAAAATTGTTCAATGTTGTCAACAACTATATTTAGTTACAAATATAGTTAATTGTTCTTTTTTCTTTTTCTTTTTTTATAGGATACTGATACTTTTATTGCATACGTGAAAAAAAAAAGTACATCGTGGATAAGAGCTTGCTCAATACAGCAAGGTTCCTCTTCAATCCAAGTT
Source organism: Castanea sativa (assembly GCF_040712315.1). Taxonomy (NCBI): domain Eukaryota; kingdom Viridiplantae; phylum Streptophyta; class Magnoliopsida; order Fagales; family Fagaceae; genus Castanea; species Castanea sativa. Next base: position 18,959,384 of record NC_134020.1, read on the forward strand.
ATATAGTTATTAATGCTAGTTGCATGTTTGGCTAGAAGGTGTGTAGGCATATTACCCAGTCTTCGTATGTGAGAAAATTCTATCCTCCTAAAATCCCTGCATATCTCTTGCAACCCCTCCATACTTAACGCCACTGAAAAGGGTGGGGAAGATATACAACAAATTAATTTGGATCAAAGAATCTTGCTCCAAGATAACATCATGAAAGCCATGATCCTTTGCAAGTAAGAAACCAATCTCAACTGCTTTAGCTTCTATCTCCAAGGCATCGAGAGGAGCCCGAAACTTCCTAGCCAACGCCGCTTTCAATCGTCCCTTGTCATCTCTAATGAGCAGTCCTACTCCGATATTTTTCTTCTTCGCAAAGGTGGCACCATCTACATTTATTTTGAAGCATCCAACCCTTGGAGGTGTCCATAGCACGTTGTGTTCCACCACATGCTCCTTGGGTGCATCCGTCTCTAGCGCAACTGCATATTCAACAAGGCACTCCATCGCCTAGTGAACCAATACCTGTCCAGACTTCCTTACCCCTCCATTCATCATCTCATTTCGGTTATGCCATAGTGCCCACGCTATGGTAACAAACTTTGCAGCATTATCATCCCCTATACCATCAACCATCAACAACTGCCACATAAGGTCCAGAAAGGAAGCACCATCTGCTCTGTCTGGGATCATGGCTAGCTTGGAGCACGTCCATGCTTCTTGAGCTTTCAAGCAGAACATGCCTAGTTGTTTTCAACACCTCTCTACAGACCTTACATGCATCTTCTGGTATCACTTTCCTCCTCATCAAATTGGTTTTTTGTAGGTAAGGCTTCACGACAAGCTCTCCATACAAAATGACGAACCTTATGTGGGATTGGCAAGCTCCACATTCTTCTCCAGAAATGCCGAAGTTGGTTGCTGTCCAAGCTCTGTCCTCGTTTGCCTTTATGAGCAAGCTTCACTACTAATTTATAAGCACCATGTATGCTGAAAATTCCATTCTTGGTTTCAGACCAAGTTAGCTTGTCCTCAGGTAATCGAGAACTCAATGGGATTCCTTTAATAACTCCGGCTTCATGGGGCAGAAATAGTGTATCGATAACCGAATGCTTCTAGTTGGTAGTTGTATTATCAATCAGCTCCTTAACCGATGTGTCTTTGTGAAGAAACATCCTTGGAGATATAACTCTGTAAGTTGATGAAACAAGCAGCCACCTATCCTCCCAAACCTGAATATTTGCACCATTGCCTACCCTCCACCTTAACCCATCCCTTACCAGATTTTGTGCCGCCATAATGCTCCACCATGTGTATGAAGGATTGTGGCCAAGTGAAGCATGTATAAAGTCACCCCTCGGAAAATATTTGGCTTTCAACACTTTAAATACAAGTGATTCTTGCCCCATTTGCAACGGCCAGCCCTACTTTGCAAGAAGTTCCAAATTGAAAAGGTTTAGGTTTTTAAATCCCATTCCTCCACTCACCTTGGGCTCACACATTTTTTTCCAACTAAGTCAGGAAGTTTTCTTCTCCTCTTGCCTTTGTCCCTACCAAAAGTTCATGATCATGCTCGTCAGCTCGTCACAAAAAGAGTCTGGTAATTTAAAGCAACTCATGGTACAAGTTGGAATAGCTAAAGCCACAGCCTTGATAAGAATTTCATTACTCACTTTGGAGAGCATTTTCTCTTTCCACCTTGCTAGTTTCTTGCCAACTTTCTCCTTAATATCATTGAAAGTATTCATTTTTTCTTCCCCACCAGTGATGGTAACCAAGATACTTCTCATGCTACTTTATGACTTGAGCCCCAAATCTTTGTTTAATCTCCTCCTAGACTTCTCTTGGATTATCTCTGCTAAAGTAGAGAGAGGTTTTTGCCTGATTTATTTGTTAACCTAAAGCTCTCTCATATACACCAAACACTCTTTGAAGAGAATCACATTCTGCTATAGATGCTTTGCAAAATATGAGGCTATCATCAGCACACACACACACACACAAAAAAAAAGAAAAAAAAAGAGATAATTTGGGGCCTCCTCGACAAGCAGCTATACCTTCCATACCTCTAGATGTTACCAAAGCCTTGATCAGTGATGATAGTCCTTCTACACACAAAAGAAATAAATAAGGTGATAGAGGTTCTCTTTAACGAATCCCCCTAGATGGGATGATACAGCCCCTAGGGCTCCCTTTAATCTTTATGGGATAGGTAACAGAGGTAATACACTACATTATAAGATTTCTCCACCTCTCTACAAAACCCAGTTTCTCCATAATTTTCTCCAAACAGACCCACTCCACCCGATCATTTGCTTTGCTCATGTCTAAATTTTAGATCCATCTCACCCTCCTTTCCTCCTTTTTTTTCTAATTTATATGGTGCATCATCTCAAACGCTATCAAGACATTGCCAATGATTAGCCTGCCATTTACAAATGCACTTTGAATATCACTGATAATAGCAGGAAGGATTTTTTTTAAGCCTATTTGCTATAGCTTTTGAAGCCATTATGTAAACAACGTTACATAAGCTAATAGGCATATAATCAGTAACTCATTTGGATTCTTTTATTTTTTGGGATGAGCACAATGTGGGTTTCATTAAAATTAGGGGGAGATATACCATGATTAAGGAAGTTAAGTACTGTTTTTGTGACCACAACACCACTTGTACTCCAAAAGTGTCAGAAGAACAGAGGGGCATTCCATCCGGCCCCCAGAGCTTTAAGTGGATACATATGCGTCAAAGCTAAATGAACTTCAGCCCTAGTAAAGCTTTGAGTCAGCTCTTCATTCATGGCCATGGATACCTTCAGTTGGGCAGCATTGAGTAATTTAGTGAAGTCTTTAGGCTGACTTGAGGTGAAGAGATTATTGTAATAGTCTACAACAATTTCCTCCATATTTGAATCATCTTCCTGCCATACATCATTGGCATCCATCAACCCTTCCATGTAGTTCTTCTTATGTCGTGCCGAGGCTTTAGCATGAAAGAAGCTCGTATTTCTATCCCCTACTTGAAACCAATTGAGTCTTGATCATTGGTTTCACATCTCATGTTCTTTTTCGAGCCAACAATTCAAATCAATTCTGGTTTTCTTCAAATCCTAAATTAGATCTGGAGTTGCTATCTACATTTCTAACCATTCCAGCCTGCTTTGTAGCTCCGAAACTTTCCTTCCCACATGCTCGAACTCAACTTTGTTTCATGTTATCAAATCAACTCTGCACCTCTCCAACCACCTTCCTAGCACCCAGTCCAAACCTGATAGTTCCCCCTCCTCCCATGCTGCTTTGATAACTTCTTCGCATTGTTTATCTTTGAGCCACATGGACTCAAACCTAAAGGTTTTTTTTTTCCTTTTCTACTCTTCTACCAGTGCACCAATTTGAAGGACATGGGTGAATGATCAAAGGATGAAGATGAGAGGTGATGGAGGTTTGCTGTAGGGAATAATTCAATCCAATCATGTGTCGCCAGAGCCCTATCCAACCTCTCCCAGATTTGTATCCCATATGCACCTTGATATAACCAAGTGAATTTAGGACCAACAAAATTGACCTCCCAAAAGCCACAAATGATTTATAGCATCAACAAAAAGCTCCGTTTGTTTCCTTGGTCTTATGCTTCCCCCTTCTTACTCTGAAAGACCAGTGATTTCATTAAAATCCCCGAAGGCTAACCATGGTAAAGGAGAGGTACCCTTTAAATGTTTCAACTTTTCCCATGATTCTAGCCTTTTTGCTGTCTCAGGATTGCCATAGAATCCAGTTAAATGTCACCAACCCACCTTAGATCCCCCATCCACCCATGCATCAATGTGATCATTGGAATACATCTACACATCCAATTTAACACTTTCTTTCCATACCATCACCAAACCTCCACTACTACCATTACTAGGAATAATTAAGCCATGCTTCAACTTACATCTTTCCTTCACCATCTCCATCCAGTCTTTACTTGATTTTGACTCCAACAAAAAGACAATAATGGGCTCTTCTTTATTCACCACCTTTTTCAAGGCTTTCACTATCCGGAGGTTCCTAAACTCTCAGCAGTTCCAAATTAGAAGACTCATTGTGCTTGGTGAGGTTGCTCTACAACCTCCCACCACTCTTGATTTATCAGATGTCACATCCACCTTCTACTTCTTTTTGTACCCCACAAAGTCTGTACCCTCACACGTAAGTTTCCCAGATTTTCTTTTTTCAACAGATTCTATTTCCATTGGTGCCATCAAAGTAAGGATTGAGGTACATCCCACACTTCTTTTCCAAGTCCCCTTTTTTGGATTGACTCTTGTATGCCCCTCTTCCTAACCAATCTACTTTGCTGGATTGGGTTTGGGCTTTTGAGATTGCTTTCCTCTATCTAGACCCTTATTAGGCTTGCCTTTATTACTCCTTTTTTCATTCCCAACACCCCAACCCATATTGAATGTAACCGACTTGGCATCTTCAAGTTCCTTCGAATTCAAATAATTATCCGTAGGCATTAATTGAAAACAAGGATTCGGATCATCCTCCACTACTTCAATCTCAATCAAATTGCTAGAATTATCTTCATCTAGATTCTTCATGGTATTTGAATCAGCTTTATTCAAATTTGAAGACACCAATGGATTATGGATAGATTTATCAATTTCTGAGATAAGCTCCTCAAAATTCGGGATATGGTTATGTGTTTGACGTGAGTTATCCTCCAGTTCATCGCCACCATTATCCAACAAGCCACCACACCTGTCGGCCTCCATTGCATTAGCTTCCACCGTCACTTGCAGTGTCTTCTCCAACAATGAGCCTTGCCCCTCGTCCGACAACCTCGCTGCTAGTTTGTGTGAAGATGATCCAATTTGAAGACCATATGATACACATGGAAGCTATTTTGAACTTTAGTCCTCATAACCCCATACCTCAATAGTTGTCTCTTGCCGGATTAAATTGAGATGCTTTTAACCAGGGGCCGAATTGTTTATTGTCAACTTGAAGGGAGTCCTTACTGCCAAGCCATGTCTCACAATCTTTGTCATTGTGGGAAACATGGCCACACCAGTAGCAGATATTCAGGAGCCGTTCATACTTGAATGCAGCCCATCCTTCAATACCTTTATCCCATGAAATCTTCCTCCTAGGCATAGCGACTTCGTAATGTCCACCTGGACCCTCACCCTTATGAAACTGCCTCCCTTTATCTCCTCTCTATCCTTCAGTATTATGACCTTCCCCATTGTTTCACGAATGTTAAGTGCCACCTCAATTGTCTGTAATGCAAATGGGAGATTATGTATCTGAACCCAGAAAGCCGTTTTCTCAAAGCGAAGTTCATAAACCAAAACAGAACCATCGTATTTCTAAATTGCAACCAAGTGTCTATCAAATGCCCATGACTCTCCTTAAAACACCTTCTCCACATCCCCCTCCTTTTCAAAAGCTATGAGTAATACATTATTGTTGCCGTCGCTCACCTCGAAATCACCCTGTGTTCACCTAAGTGACCTATATGTGTTTGCTACTACCTCTATGTTTAAAGATCTACTGGTGAAAAATTTTGCTGCCACCACAAACTCAAAAGACTTCTTATTCTTTGTTAAGTCCACCTTTTTCCTTTGGCTTCCATTAAGGAGAGCTGCTTCCACCTTAGAGCAAGGTCCTCCATACCATACGCCAAAGAAAGAGAACAAAAGACCATACCAAACTCCCTACTAGCAACATTGCTATTAAAGGCAACTCAATGTCCTTCTCTAAGAGAAGGGAAACTCTACGCTATAGTGAGGAGAGTGTAGACACTACTCACTACTGAGAACTACATAATCTTTGTTCTTTAATAGTTAATGAGAAATGATATGTCTACAACATTTTTACAACAAATCCTAAGTGGCAAGTTATTACTGGTTGTTATTGTTGGGACAAAAAAGTAATCTTAGTGTTAGATTCAAATTTGAACCTATAACAACTAACCACCTATGATTTGTTGTAAAATTGTTGTAAAAATTTTGTGGACGTAGCACATCTCATAGTTAATACCATTTAAATGTAGTTAATTGTTGAGTGCATATCTAGCCCACTATTGTAAAATTGGTGGCAAGAGAGCCACGTGATGGACACTAATCCTATTATAAACAAGAGACTGCATATGAGTTTCAATCTATATGTTTGTAGGAGTATATGGTTGGTTAGGTTAATATATAAACAAGGTTTATATGTGATTTTTGTGAGTGTACCTGAAGAGATAGAGAAAGAGGAAGCCGCACAAGAGAAAAGAAAGTGCAGCCAAGAGAGACCTGCAAGTGGAGAGAATAAAATAGAGAGAAGAGAGCAAAGTGCTAGTGCCTTTGAGAAAAATAATTAATGTGTGTGAGAGTAAAGAAAAAAATGAGATTTTTTTAGCCATGAGACATACACTAGTGGATTTATTATTGTATCTGGTGAATCTCAAGTTAAGCATAAACTTGAAAATTATTGTAATTGATTTGATAATAGTGAATTGATTCGAAGTTTCTCCTATAATTTTTCCCTTCAAGGAGAAAGAGTTTTATATGTAAATATTTGTGTTCTTGTATGTGATTGCTATTTGAATTGGTAATATTAGTAATAATATTATTTGGGACCCAACAAGTGGTATCAGAGCATAGGTTTGAGTAGAATCAATGGCTGGGGAAGAAGGCAATGCTTCAGGAATTGAGAAGTTTGATGGAACAGACTTTGGATATTGGAGGATGTAGATTGAAGATTATCTCTATGGGAAGAAGTTGCATCTACCTCTTTTGGGGAAGAAACTTGATACTATGAAGGATTAAGAATGAAATCTTCTTGATAGACAGGTACTAAGAGTTATTCGATAAACTCTGTCAAGATCAGTTGAACACAATGATGTAAGGGAGAAGACCACAATGGATCTGATGAAGGCTTTGTCTGGCATGTACGAAAAGCCATCGGCTAACAACAAGGTGCATTTAATGAAGAAGTTATTCAATTTGAAGGTGGCTGAAGATACTCTTGTAGCGTAATATTTGAATGAGTTCAATATGATCACAAATCAATTATCCTCAGTGGAAATTGAATTTGATGATGAGGTTCATGCATTGATTATTTCGGCTTTGTTACCAAATAGTTAGGAAGCCATGAGAAGGGCAGTATTTCTGTAGGGAAAATAACTCAAATATAATGATATTCGAGATTTGATTTTAAGTGAGGATATTCGCAGGAGAGATGCGAATATAGACAATGCACAAAATCAAGCTTTTGTCATTGAGAACAAAAGCAGAGGTAGAATTAGAGGATCTAATGATCGTGCTAAGTTCAATCATAGGTCACAATTAAGGGATAGATCTTAGTTTAAGGAAACTAGTTAATGCCTTTATTGTGGAAAAATGGGTCATATAAGAAGAAATTGTTGGCATTGGAATAAAGAATAAACTAAAGGCAAAAAAGAAAAGAATGATAATGAGAAAAATACTACAACTACTGTGATTGTTAAGGATATTGTGGTGCTCTTTGTTAAAAAGCAAAAGTGTAAGCATGTTGCTAATAATGATGTTGAGTGGGTTGTTGATTCGGCAGCCTCCCACCATGTTATCCCTACAAAAGGATTGTTTTCCATTTACAAAGTAAAGAACTTTAGTGCAATGAGTGAGTAATTCTAGTTATTTGAAAATTGTGGGAATTGGTGATGTGTGCATAGAAACCAATGTTGGTAACACCATGATATTGAAGGTTGTGCAACATGTTCTAAATTTAAAGATGAATGTGTTTTTTACGTTGGCTATGGATCGAGAAAGTTATTGTAACTACCCTAGTAATGGAAGATGGAAACTTACTAAGAGATCGTTAGTTGTTGCAAGAGGGCATGCTTGCTGCGGTATGTACAAGACTCTTGTGAAGACCTGTAAGAAGAAGTTCAATGAGATTAAAGATTTTGAAAAGACTCCACAAATGAGAGTTGGGATTGATGGTGATGATGCCAAGGGGGTGAAATTCTCATTGCCTAATAGTGGTTTAGATAAGAAAGTAATAGGTGATGAAGAATATGAAGATGCTAAGACTACATGGGATGATGATAAAGTTAAAGACCTTGGAGGTCTTGAGCAGGGGGAACAATATCCTCCTTTAGAGATTGCTTGAACCTCATGATAAGAGGACTACTAGAGAACATCTATCTATTAACTTCGAGGATAATTGGGCTTCTGATGTGGGGAAGCCAAGAGATTGGATTGAGGATATCCAAGAGATTAGGCTTTTGATATTTCATTTTAGTTTTATTTTATACAAGATAAAAATTCTATTCTAGCATAATCTAAGTGTATATGTGTGTAAAGCTCCCTTGTAGAGACTTAAAACTTGGCCCTTATCCCCCTCCCCCTCCCTACAACCTACAAGAACTTTATACTTATGAAGTGACCATCATGTTAAAAATGTGCGGTGATTTGATATTTCATTTTTGAAATAAAGAATTGCTTAATTTATTATTATATTGGTTTAGGTATTGACAAATTTAGTTAAGTTCTTAATTAGTTAGAATAATATTCATGTTTGGCTGTAAATTTAGAAAATGAAATTATACTTTTTATTATTATTATAAAAAAATTGGTGTTTTTGTTGTTGGCCAGTTTATTTCATTCATTACTTATGAGACACTCCAAATTTGGCCGATGAAGACACTGTTGCATATATGTGGCACTTTGTTACTAGGGTAAGTCCCTGGTGTCGAAAGGTGCCGCTTATTGAATTCAAACGTGCTCAAAGTATTTGTATGTAATAATTATTCTCTTTCATATAAGATATAAGCAATAAAATACAAGGAATAATTACATAATAAGTTCCAGAGTTACGATATTATTTTTAAGTTAATTAGCTCTAAAGATTCTAAGTACAAAAAATATCATAAAGTTGGTTTAGAGGAGATTATTTTAATTGACCTTTTTTGTTTAAGAAATAAATTATATAAAAATATAGATGTATTTATAAAAAGTGAGGTTTTAAAATATTGTGCATTTGTTAAAGATTAATATATATATATATATATATATATATTTTTTTTTTGTACACAACTCTTTCATAATAAATCCTATGTGGTATGTTGTTACTTGCAGTTACTTGCTGGCATGTTGTTAGAAAAAAAAAATAATAAGTAATTTTGTGAAAGTATTGTGGATGTAATACTTCTCATATAAAAATAAGTTGGTATGCATGGTAAGTTGAATAAATAGACCGGTAATATAGTTTTACCGAAATAACAGAATTTTATGTAAGTCGTACTTAATGTTTATCTACTAACTAAAAATCTTTCCATCCATAAGTAGGATTATGACAGTAAGAATATCAAATGCCGGATTATATATTCATGTGAAGACTTGTATGGATAAATATAATATAATGAATATATTATTTTATTATCGATTTTTTTTTTTACATTCAAATTTTGCTTTGTATTCACATGAATGAATTATTATGATTCAAATTAGTCTTGAATAGTATATGTATAAATCTGCATGCATGTACGTAAATGTGAACGGTCATAGGTAAATTTTGCCCCTCTCTCCATCGAGCCAAATTCTAGCTTAGTCATTAGTCACATCATGAATTTAATTAAAAAGTCCTACTATTACATATGGTTTTCACTACTCATAACTCGTCACTTTAACAAGTTATGGAAAGTGCTGTGTCCCTAAATTTATTTGGCTAATAGAAATTCATAGTTTTTCCATATTTAGTATCAACACTGCCCACCAAATTTAGTAGGGTGGCATGTTTTTGAAAATCTCATTATAGGCTTTCAGAGGAAGTTTACTGGCATATACACATCACTCTAGATGACAACTGCTGAGTTCTTACACAGGTGGGAACCTCTTAATCACTTTAAATCTCCTCTTACAAGATAGGCTCTAAGATAATTAAAGGATGATATAAACCTAAATTATGCCAGAATGGATACCCAAACTAGAATATAAACGTAATAATGTAAATATCTAAATGACAAATGTGTTCAAAGTTCAACCTAATCTAGGACATATAAACATGGGTAATTTGGGTTTTTTATTGGGAGGCAGTCCATTCCAAAAATGGTGCCAACAGTACAGTGCCATGTATATGTGTTTCGAATTAATAGTTCTCAGAGACTGAATAACCGGCAGTCAGTAACGTGTAGATTTTTCCTACCCAAGCATCTATAAAAGGTGAGGCATTCTCACCTTCTTCTGCATCTACTCATTTCTTCCTTTTTGTTTAGCGTAAGTATGAATAGAGATTAGAGAGTGAAAAAGCTTCTTCTTTTTTTTTTCTTTTTTTTTTTATGGTTACGCTTTTACTGTATTGTATTTGTTGACTCATATTAGACTTTTGTTGTTTCATTCACTTTTGCAGGTGATTAAGTTGTTGAAGAAATGGAGGGATTTAATTCGATGGTACCAACCCAAGGGAATGATGGCTCCAACACCTCCTTTATTCCATTTCCACCATCGCATGGAAATGTTAGCTCTGGTATGCCCTGCAACAATGCAAGTGGTAGCTCTGTCCAAGGAGTTGTAGCTATTGCAAGTGAGCCCAAAACTGAGAACCAGCAGGCCCCTCAAGGTCCTCGTGAACCAGAATCCAACGTTGACCCCAAGAGGCTCAGAAGGTATACTAATTTGCCCACCTCTTTATATAAATCCCCATTCCACATCTATACCTCCTATAGAGATTCTTCTATGATCTATAAAATAAATTTATTTTTTGTTTTTTATTTTTTTAATTAAATTCTATATTTAAGTCATCCACTAGAATCTTTCCACAATTAAAATAAAAGATAGCATAATTACCTATGAATACAATAATTATTAAATTTCATATTTTGACAAAAAAATAAAATATTAATAATAAAATATCAAAATTATCAAATTTCATATTTGGGTAAAAAGTAAAATTGAGGGGGAAAAAATCATAACTCGTTATTTTTTTATTTTATTTTTTTTTGTGTATGGCATGGATTACGGATTAGTTCCATTGAAAATAAAAGATATTTCTTATTCTATAAATTTTTTTAGGCTTCAAAAATTTATCAAAGAAAATTTAGGATAGATCAAAAGAAAAATAATAGGCAAAATTTTTAATTATAGAGAATATGCATACATACATACATATACGCGCGCGCACACACACACACACATATATATATATATATATATATATATATATATATATATTGTTAGCTTTCAAAAATGCTAAGCTCAAATTCTTTCTATAATAATTTATCAATTTTGTAAAATGAGTGAACCAGAACAAAATTTTGAGATATTTTGAAGAAGAAGAAGAATAAGAAGAAGAAAAAAAAAATTGAGGTATTATAACATCTATTCTAGGGTTGTAGATCCGTAGATGCAAAAACGGTTATTATGTAGTCTTAACCTTCTTTTTTTAATACAACACGGCTTATTTGTATATATTATATAATCTAAACATGATATAATAGATATGCAATTGTAAAGGTTTCTTTAATATGATAATATTTACATGAGTAGTATTATATTGTCCGGATTGATCTTAAGTATTATTTATATAATGTATTTGCATTAAGCACGTAGAAAAAAATATTTATAGCATTGTATATTTGTGAGTATATGGAAACGTATTAATGTCAGTAGTAGGTTTTGTCACGCTTGATATTAAATTTTTTTTTTTTTGAGAAACAAACACACACAAAACGGAAAGCTCGATATTTAAATTTAGTTCCATTGAAAATAGAAAGAGATCTTTCTTATTTTCTAAATTTTTTTAAGCTTCAAAAAATTTATCGAATAAAATTAAGGATAGATCAAAAGAAAAATAAAAAAACAAAATTTTTAATTTGAGAGAAAATTACAATATATACATATTTAAATAAATATATTGTTAACTTTGAAAAATGTTAAGCTCAAATTCTTTATATAATAATTGATTATTTTTATAAAAATGGGTGTATTGTAATAAAATTTGAAGTATTATAACATCTATTCTAGGGTTGTGGATGCAAAAATGGTTACTATGTAGTCTTAATTTTAAAAAATAAAATATAACTTAGCTTATTTATATAAAAGATCTAAATATAATATAATAGATATGCTATCTTTACAAGGTTTTTTTAATAAGAATATTTACGTGAATAGTAATATAATCTCCAGATTGATCTTAAAATATTATTTATATAATGTTTTTTCATTAAGCACATAGACAATATATGTATAGCTTTGTATGTTTGTGACTATATGGAAACATATTTATGTTAGTAGAAGGTTTGCCGCCTTGATGCTTAAATTTAGTTCCATTGAAAATAGAGAGATCTTTCTTGTTTTTTGAGCTTTTTAAGCTTCAAAAATTTTATCAAAGAAAATTAAGGATAGTTCAAAAGAAAAATAAAAGGTAAATTTTAATCGGAGAGAAAAGAGTACAATATATATAGTTAGCTTTCAAAAATTTTAAGCTCAAATTCTTTCTATAATAATTTATTATTTTTATAAAAATGAGTGTATTGTAATAAAATTTTGAAGTATTATAGCATCTATTCTAAGATTGTAGATGCAAAAATGATTACTATATAGTCTTAATTAAAAAAAAAATACAATGCGGATTATTTTTATATATAAATCTAAACAAATAAACATAATAAAATAGATATGCTGTTTTTGTAAATATTTTTTTTAATATAAGAATATTTACGTGAATAGCATCATAATGTCCGGATTGATCTTAAGTATTCTTTATATAATATGTTTTCATTAAGCACGTAGACAATATATGCATAGCTTTATATGTTTGCAAGTATATCTTTGCCGCACTCTGATTTTTAAAGTTAGTGTCTTTCTCTACTTTTTTGGCCCGTAGAATTCTGGCAAGCAGGCAATACTCGCAGAAATATCGACTCAAACAGCTTCAATATATTCTGCAACTTGAAACTGAAGTGAAGGCTCTCCAGGTGATTTGCGAATCTCAGCATGCTCATGCTCTTGTGTGTGGGTGTGTGTGCCTATGGTTAATTCCTTTCATTCTAACATCGATCAATTAATTAATTAATATTTTGAAACTTCGGATTTCCATTTTCTTTTTCTAATTATACATACATACATACATATATATATATATATATATATGCAGGCCGAATTAGCGATCAATTCCCCTAGGATTACATATAGTGATCGCCAAAACTCACTTCTACGAGAAGAAAACAATTCTATGAAACAAAAACTTGATGCCTTCTCCAGTGAACTTATGCTCAAAGAAGGTAAATACACACACTCTCTCCAGTGAACTTATGCTCAAAGAACTTATGGTTGTTTTTACAACTAAAAACATGATTTAAAGCACATTTTTAGTTTATAAACAAACACAAGACATTATATGAAATAGACAACCTCCTTCTTAAACAACCATGTAATAATTACTGCAGCTGAATATGAAGATCTGAAGAAAGAAAGAGCACTGCTGATGAAGTTCTTTGGGATTTATCAGCCAGAACTGCAACTGCCAGAGATGCTCGAAGCTAATCATCAACTGGCGAATATGGGCTTGAACCAACCTGAGAACAATGATGATTTCATGGAACCTGGTGTGCCGCAGATGCTGAACCAGAATTTGAACCAATTTGGGGTTGGAGGGCCTTCCTACAACTTCATGTAAACTTTCTGCTATTGGTTTGTCCATAGATGAAGTCTGGGTTTATCCTATCCTTTTGTTTCCCTTGTGCTCGTTTATTTGATGTTTTCCGAGATAATTTATAATTATCTTGATGTCTTTCTTTCTCTTACGAGTCTGTTAAGGCTTATGAAAGAGAAAATGATATGTTGCTGATATTTTGTTGGTTTAGTTGAACTCTGGTATTCTGGAATTGTTTTTCATCAATAAATCAGTATGTGTGCTGGAATATTCATGGTGCAATCGATTAATTAAGTGGTTAAATCTTTTAACGAATATAAAACTATTAGGCCTAAATCTGTTAGCTTAAACTTTTAAGTTAAAGATAGTAATTAATTTAAAGTAGCGCCTTAAAATGATGTATAAGTTCCTCAAAAAGACCCCCTAAGATGTTAATTCTCAAATTTTTAGTTAATTAAGGCCCTTCAAAAACTAAGTCTGCCTTTCAAATTTTGATAGATAGTGTCGTTGAAGTAGATGTTTAATTTTTGAAGAGAATGAAGAGAAATGAATGAAAACAGAAGTTTGAAGCATAGGCTCTTAGGTTTTTTAATCATTACAGTCAGAGACATGTCTACGTTTGGACCAAGCAGGGAGCTCATGGCTCAGCATCCCCCAAATTTATTTTTTTATAATATAAAGTTATATAAATATCTTGACCCTTATGTGGCGTTTGGTACGGGAAATCCACATTACTCCTGGCATCTAGATTCCCAGGAATGTGATTCCTAAGAATCACATTCCTAGGAATGTAGCTATTCCTATGTTTGGTTTCATTGGGAGATTCCCAGGAATGTGAGATGATAATGTTTGGTGTATTCCCAGGAATTTTAAATGAATTATTTGTTTTTCCTATTTTGTCCTTAGATTTGAATGTGAAGTACCAAGCCCATTAAAAAAAAAAATCTTCCTTTAAATAAATAATGAAAAAATATATATAAACTATTAATTAGTCCTTTAAAAAAATATCTTACTCTAAATAGATAGATAAAAAACATTATATAAACTATCAATTAGCAACACATTCATTAAAACTGTGATCTAACATTTCAAAATGACAAGAATAATACAAAAATAACTATTAGCAGAGTTATTTATCCTGTTTATGTTGTTTTGGCAGAAAAAGATAAAGACAAGAGAGAAGATATTGATAATTTTTTTTATAGTTTATCTTAATTGCTTAAATGATAAGGAAAAAGGGTTAAAATTGTCAATTTATAAAAAATACAATTTCTTTTAAGTTTGGGAATCTGGATTCCCACCTGTTTTAAAGGGAATCCACATTCCTACTGAGAGGGGTTTAAGGATTCCACTGGCATCTGATTCCCTAGCGTAATTTGCAACCAAACATGGGAATCTTTAAACATTCCTAGGAATCCTTAAACATTACCCCATATCAAACGCCACCTTAGTGGCAATATTTGTTCTCTCTAGATTCAGTTAGCCCATAGAGAATAAAGAAATAAAAAATAAATGGTTGGTTGACTCGAGACATGTGGTCTTTCAAAAAAAAAAAAAAAAGGACTCTTTTAACGTAATTTTTTTAATTTAATTATGATCCTTTAGTGAAAACAAAAAATATTCTCCCCAAAAAAATAAGGGCAAACCAAGAAATAAGGGATTAAGGACCTTCAATTAAGTAAGGTTACTCTTTTATTTCTATTCTAAGATAGACCCCTACTCTTGGATATGCATGTGGGCTTTTCTTCAATACATTTAATATTAGTTTTTTCCCTCAAAATTTTGATAGAGATGGTATTAGACCCAAAGAAAAAATGTGTTTTTTTATTCTTTTTCTTTTTCTTATAATTATGCCAATGATTGGCAAAGAATTAATTGAAGATTAACAATCTACCAATACACTTATGGAATGGTTGTATTTGTGTTTACTCTCCTACAGCAATTATGAAACAAGAATTTTTAAAAATGAATATGACCAAAATTAGATTTTGCGACAAAAAGGAAGATGAATTTCTAAAGGACTCTTTAATTTGTATGTTGAAAGGAAAATTGTTGTGAAATTTAATTAATTATCAATCATGAATGATTTTTGGGATATAAAAGAACCTTAAGTTTTGTTTTAATAGATGTTTCATTTGAAATGTTTTGAGAAATTATTATTTTGTATTTTTTTTTTATAATATGTTAACAATGAATATATGCTCTTTTTTTTGTCTATATTAATTTAGTCTGAAATTTTAATATATCATTCTAAACCTGGATTCCAAAAAATAAAAATAAAATAAAAAAATAAAAATAAAAATTGGTTCATACTTGGACCTTCCAAAGATTAGATTCTAATTCCATCCCAAATTACATTACCAGTTAATTTCATAATTTTTGAGTTTCATGTGATGAGTAGTATTATAAATCATAGTATAAAAAATTGTTTAAAGTTAATGATGTAGGTCTTACATATATTATTTGTGAAATTAATTTATTTTGATTGATCATGTCATGTCATCACAATTCAAAAAAATATAATATATTAAAGATAATGTGATAAAATCTAAACCATGGAAAATTCTTTAAGTACTTCTAGAGCATGGAGAAATGGTACTCATTCTCACATTCATGGGAGACCCTACTATATATATTTAATAAGTGAACCCAACTATGAATGTGAGAGGAGAGAACCATTCTCCGTACTCTGGGAATACTTAGGAATTACTCCTAAACCATGCAAAGGACTTTACTATTTAGGAACTTATTTCATCACTCGCATCAATTTATTGTGACATTAGAATCTAAACAAATAACTATATTACCATTACACTACAAAAGAAATCATCCTGTAGCAGTGTTGTTTTCCCGGCGCTTTTCAAAATCGCCGTAATAAATTAACCTGTAGTAGCACTTTTAGAAGCCGCTGGTATAGGACACCCTATTACGGAATTTCAACCCAGCGCTTCATAAATTGCTGCAATAGGATACCTATAGCGGCGATTTCCAAAACCACTGGTATAGGAAGCCTTATTGCATCATTTTCAAACTGCCGCTATAGGTCAGAATTACCGATTTTTTTATAATTATTTTCTTATTTGAAAAGATCCTATCCCAGCGCTTTAAAAGTGCTGGAATAGGGTTACTCCATTCCCTTATGGAGGAGATCTATCACAGCACTTTTAAAAGCACTGGAATAGGTTTCACCTATACCAATGCTATAAAAGCACTAGGTGAAACCTAGTGCTTTTATAGCGTTGGTATAGGTGAAACCTATCCCGATACTTTTAAAAGTGTTGGAACAGAGTTAACCTATCCCAGTGTTGTTAAAAACGCTAAAATAGGGCTACTCCATTTCCTAATGGGGGAGAACTATCACAACGCTTTTAAAAGCGTTGTAATAGGGTTCACCTATACCAACGCTATAAAATTGCTGAGATAGAATTACTTTATTCCTTTATGGGGGAGGCCTATTCCGGTGCTTTCAAAAGCGTTGGAATAAGGTTTCTTCAGCCAACCAAATTACAAGGACAATTCTAGTCTTAATTCAAAACAATTGTGTAATAAATTATTTACAACATGCATATATATATATATATATATATATATATATATATATATATATATCTTATTTCCTATCCAAATACTTCATATGCTAAGCTTTTTGGGTCTCAAAATTACAAATAAATAAAACATATATTATATAGTTATTTTAAGTGATTATACTTTTTTAAAAATTTTAGTAAATTACCTAATTCTTATATAGTTTGGATCCGATAGTTTCAAAATAAATCTTAATTTTAAATTTTTTCTAATGAAAACTATGAACTTTTTTCATCATTTTAGTTCCCACCTTCAATAAGTCACTATTAACTAAAACTAACATATTTTTATATAAATTGTGACTAAAACCTATGGAAACGTAAAACATTGTTTCATGTAAAAGGTACTACCAAATTTACTTATATAAAAATTGTGTATATAATAATCAATTATAAGATGTAATTGATACACTTTATGTCAAGTAGTTACTGTATATATAATAATTAGTAATTTAATTATTGCCACCAAACATTCAAATAAAAATAATACTAGATAAGCTTATTTCAAAATCATTCACATAATTTACGGAAAATGAAAGTCTCAATTTGTGTTTACTAGATAAGCCATATTTTCTATGCTATTTTTCTAAGGAAAATCATAAGGGAACTATATATCAATTTTACTATTAAACAAAGCTTTTCAAATGGATGTTGCAATTAATGTAATTAGTGACAAATCATTAACATAAAAAAATAAAATTTTAGATTAATTTTTTGTGTTGTATTTTTTTTTTTTTGAGAAAGATTTTTTTTTTTTTTTTGAAAGAATTTTTTGTGTTGTATTTAAAATTTGATATATTCCCCCAAAAAAAAAAAAAAAAACCTCCTATATTTACATCTTCTCTTAGAATCATGACACGTCATATTTTATTTTTAAGTTAGAAAATATAGTTCCATATATAGAGACAATTATAACAAATGCATATTAATAACTATCATTTTTATTTTTTGAAAAGAAAGAAACTATCATATTTTGTTGATTTTTTTCTTACATTGTACTTTTTTTTTAAATACTAAATATTTTTAATACATACACATGCAAAAGGAAGAAAGTTTAAAAGAAACTGACAATGGTGTATTTCATAAAATGAAATACTTTGTCTTTTTGTTTACTTCTTCTAATGTTGTTACATAATCTTTTGAAAGCTAATACTTTTTAAGCAATGATTTAGCCACAAACTATTTTACAACAATTTTACAAAATGTTAATGTGGCCAACCTCTTATTGGTTTTCACCTCCGCTTACCATTAATGTCATTTTTTTATTTACCAATAATCACTCACCATATCAGCAATTTGTAAAACTTTTTGTAAAATAGTTTGTATCATGAGCATTATTCAAAATTTTTAATATCATTATTCTACTTTTTGTGTTTATACCATTAATAAGAATCTTGCTACATTTGTATCAAAATAATCTTGCTACTATAAATTTCCTTTAAATTATGAAATAATTAGTTTCATAAATAAATACAACCCTAATAAATAACTATCATAATTATCAAATTCCTTTTTCAGGAAAGCAAACTATAAATGAGAGAGAATATCATATTTCATTGAACTTTTCCCTGAATTGTGCATATTATAGTAGTAACTAATATAATATCTATTGAATTTTGTTAGTATTATATTGCAGAAATTATTGACTAATATAAATGTATAATTAAAATTGTGTCTTACATACTATAATTCTACTCCTAGTTTTTCTTTATTTTATTTTTCTATTTTTATATATATATATATATATATATATATATTACACTATATGTAAATTAAAATGATTACTACAGTTATGGACATAATTTCAAATTAAAAATAAATAAATAAATAAAACTACTCAAATTGGACTTCTATTACATTTTTTTTTTTTTTTAAGTTTTATAATTTACCTTATATAATATTAATATCTATAAAAAAAAAAAAAAAAGTTGGATAGTATATTTTGTGTTTACGCTATGTGATCCATGTAAATATTAAAAATTGAATAACATAATTTTATCATGTAACTCATTATAAGTACATTAAATTATAAACTTAATTAGCTTACTTTAAGTAGAAATCTATTATTGGATCAAAGAGAAAAAAAATAAAAGTAGAAATCTATTGCAAAATATTTAAAGAAATTAAAATACTACTCCCATTACAACTCCATTATCAAAGGTTTTAAAGAATTAATGCTAGTTTCAACTGGTAAAATCTCTAATGGGTGTATAAGAGATCTGGAGTTCAATCCACGCCTACACAAAAAAACTGATTGGTGTCTTGGTTTAATAATAAAAAGTTATTATCGAGAGTGGACGCTATAAGTTAAAACTCTCTCAAAAAAAATTATAATATAATATAGATAATATTTGCTTCACAGGAATCTGTTTAATTGGAACACCTCATCCAAATCTAGAATTTGCATTGTATTTAGTTTGATGGAAATTAATTTCTAGAAAATATTTTTTCACATTTATGAGTGTTTAGGGTAACGAAAAATGTTGTTTAACCAGAAATTGTTTGCCAATTGACCATAAAATAAAAAGCACTTAGAGCATCAATATCCATGCTTCCAAATGGTAAAATATGCTATATTTTAGCATCAAAGCATATAAAACATGCATACTCGAGCTTTTGATTGCAAGTATTTTTACAATAGTCCTATAATAATCTCTTACTTGTGTTGATGCTCATTTTGGGGAGCTCAATAGGAAGAAGAAGCCCAGCAACATGGCCAGAAAAGAGTTAGTAATTGGATAGAAAAGTCATTAAGCCCAAGTGGTAAGAATAACGGATCATAGGTCCATAAAACAAACAAATGAACTTTGAGAAAGCAAATGGGCTTTGAGGAAGCAAATGGGCCTAAAAGAGCTCGGAGAGAGAGAAAGTAGCAAACCCATGGGTAGTATGTGACGTAGAAAAGTGAGGATAGGCCACAGCAAGCCCAAAGTAATGCAAGTAAAGAAAGTAAGGGGTTGATGGAGAGTCCATAAGCCCCAAGGATGAAGGATAGAGTGATTAGGCCAAGGAAGCCCAAGGAGTTAGTAAAAGTCCATGGAGAACGCAGAATTAGAAAGGGCCAAGGATGTCCAAGGAAAGTAAATGGGCTAAGGATGCCCAAAAGGAAATAAATGAGACATAGAAGCCCGCAAGTAATATAGTAAAAAACCCAATGATCATACCGAGTCATTAAAAGAAGAAGAAGCAGCAAACCCAAAGAGGCCCAATAGGCTTGGGTTAAATAACACCACAACAGAAATAGCAGAGTGGTGTGGCAGGAAATGGTAACAAGATTGCAGGAAGGAGCAAAAGAGTGGTCTGAAGGAAGGAAAACTCACAATCAAGCAAAGCCCAGCCCCTAAAAGGAGCAAGCTAATAAAAAATGGGATATCAGAAAACAGCTCACGCCATAAGAAGTCAAGGATGAACAGCAGAATGTGTAGACAAGCCTCCAAACAACGGCGAACACATGAGTAGCAGGCAAGTTTTAGACGAACGTAGAAGTGAAAGCACGCGTAAGGCCCAGACACCACCAGCTTGTACTCAGTTAATACAAGAAGTAGTGGGTCATGGGTCAGAGGTAAGAGGGCATGGTCTAGTGATGGGGAGAGGGGAAAACCTATTCTGCGGTTTCTACTCAGGCTTTTTTGGGGAAAATGTCCTGCTAGGATGACATACCGCCCAAAAGAAGCAAGGATAAGTTGGAACCACTAGGTGCATGCCATAAGGGATGGAGAGAGAAAGCACCCACACCGTAGTAGGTAAGAATGCCACGGCAAGCAAAAAAATAAAATAGTCATCTTCATTTGGTGATGTGGAGTGGCACAGTCAGCACAGGCAAGTGGTCCTGGCTGGGCAACTGACTACTAGTGATGGTTGGCAAGGACACCCACACCAGAAAAAGGTGGATAAAGGCTAAAATAATAAAAGCCAGCCGCGGCAGACATTATATAAGGGACCCTTGCCGTGCACAGCAGGGGAGAGGAACGTAATAATAGTAACCTTTAGGAAAGAGTCAAAACAAAGAAGCAAACATTGAAAAGAAAATGAAAAGAAAAGAAAAGAAGAATTAGAAAGAACTAAAAAAGAATAGAAAGCATAGAATGGCAGGCATGCACCAAATATGTTGATCCTCTCTCTCCTTCTAAAACCCTGTTCTCTGCTAAAAGCAAAAGGATTCTTCTGGGCTTAGGCCATTTAGCCCCGTTCCCTCAAAGCAATTAATATCTTTTTTGAGAGAGATTATTTGCATTTAGGAAATGGTTCCCTTCTTGGTTCCGACCCTGTAACATAGTTTGGCACGGCAGACTAATATTCCTCTCTTTGATTCAACAAATTCATTACTACTCCTTCCCCACTTATTTCTATTGTTTTATGTACGGAGTGTCTTTTGTTAGCCCTTTTATTTATTCTGTCTAAATAGTGAACACATTTCCTTTTTTATTTTTATTATATCCATCTGCCATAACTTTCCCATAGCAGATCCGCCTACTATGGGCATGTGATCAAAACTTTGATAAACGAAGCATAGTTTGTACACAACCCGGACCAAGGTAGGTTGCAATTGGACCGGTCCTAACTCCTAATCCAGAACATTTGGGCCCAGTACAGTAGGAGGCAGCCCAGCCTAACATTATAAAAAAGGCCCACCACAACTTGTAAGATGTTGCTGTAGCATATTGTGTAATATTAAATTACTTTTTTCTCTCTAGCCCTCACACTTTCTTTCTCTCTTTGTCTCCCATTCTCCCTTTGATCTCACTTCCCTCTTCTCTCTCTCTCTCTCTCTCTCTCTCTCTCTCTCTCTCTCTCGGTTCTAGGTTTTTTCTAGAATGGGTCTGGCATGGGTGTGTTGGGTTGCAATCGGCGCATGGTTGGTTGAGATTGGCATGGGTGTCATTGGTTGAGATCTAATGGGTCTAGTGTGGGTTGTTGAGTCCTCACTCCTTCTTTCTCTCACCGAGTCTGTCTTTCTTTTCTTTCCCTTTGAGCCCAGGTCCTCTCATCTTATCTCTAACACTCTATCTCTAAATTGCCCCTTTGACACTAGTGTTGGGCCTCCAAGCCAATAGAACAAAGAAGCGAAGATCAGTCCAGTCTCCATCAATCTGTTGTGTTTCGGTCCGGTCTCCACCTATCCAGTGGTGGTTAAGTTGTCCGATTTGCGTGGGTTTTGGTTTTAGCTTGGTGGTGGTGGGTGGCTACAGCAGCAGTGGGTTTGATGAATGTAGGTGTGGGTATGGTTGGGTTTGTCACTAATGTGGTGGTGGTGGTGGTGGTAAGGGGTTGTTGTGGTGGTGGGTGATTGATGATGGTGAAGGTGGGGGCTGTTGTGGTGGTGAAGGGGTGGCTTTTTGTTATGGGTCATTTGTGGGTTTGTGTATGTGGAGGTGGAGGTTGCCATGTTGGTGGTGGGTGGGTGGGCCAGGTTTCACTGTTTGCTGTTGTGCTGTGAGTTAGGTTCATGGTGGTGGTGGGGATGAATCGATGAATGATGGTGGTGGTTGATTGGCTATTGTGGTTGTGGTTGTGGAGGTTTATGGGTTTAGGTATTGTGTGTGTGGTAGTGGGTAGTGTGTTGATGTGGTTGTTGGTTGCTTTAAGGTAGAATGTGAGTGGCAATGGTGTTGATCTTTTAAACACTGTGAAATGGAGAGGAAGAGTGGGTTAATAGTGGTGGTTGATGGCAACGGTGGTTGGGTTTTTTTAATTATCTTTTTATGAAAAGGAAGAGGGACAAAGAGAGAGTGAGGAAAGGAAGAAAGAGAAAAAGAGGCGATGAAATTAATATTTTAATGAATAGATGAGATAAATAAGAAATGAGATGTTAGATATATTATAAAATGATATGGTATAATAGATAAAGTAGCTTTTGAGATGGTAAAATGAGAAAATTTTTAGAAACCAGATGTGAATGCTCTTATAGCAAAACTTAATTTACGCTTTTATTTTTTGTAAACCATTTTTTTCCTTACACGAAACATATCAATCGAATATCCACCCCTCATTGTCTGCCACCTAACCACCACATCCCCAACTAATGTCCTCGGTCTTTGATCGCCAACCAACGGTCGCCACCACTGCCTATCCCCAATCACGATTTTTTTAATCTAATTTTTTATTATTATATATGTTCTTAGGAGATGAGAAAATTTGAGAAAGTAATAGAAAATATGTTTTTCATATTATTTTCAAGAATGCAACCAAACACTTGAAAATATTTTCCAAAGTATTTTTAAGAATGCAACCAAAAAATTAAACGTAATTTATTTCTCAAAAAATATTTTCCGTTGAACGAAACACAACAACCTCTCCCAAATTTTACCTATTCTACCGGGTTAATCTGCGATCTCCTTTCCTATATTTTCTTCTCTTTATTAAGCGTCCGTTTGGATACAGATTATAAATGAAAATTATTTCACTATTTAGCTTATTTTTTGTATTATTCATGGGCCTTACTGTACGTTTTGGTACTATTCATGAGCCCCACTGTACTATTTCAACTAACTTTTACCTTTATCTACAGTACTTTCAGTTTTAACAAAATAAGCGGTATCCAAACAAACCATAAAACTCCTCTTTTTGTAATTAAAGATTATTTTATAGGTAAAAGTTGAGGGAGATATAAGTCTTCTTCCTAAGGATCTTTGACAAATTCCATTTGATCAAAAGAGCCAGAGATCATGCACGTGGTTAGAAATTAATTTATTGTCCTTTCATTGGCTCATTCGGTACAAAGGCCCCTATCAAGGCATACATTCATTAGTGATTACCTTAGCAATAATCTTTTTTTTCTTTTTTTTGAGAGAGACCTTAACAATAATCTTTTGTTTCAAAAATCCCTTCAATCCGCCATCCTTATTTTTTTCACTCACATGTACAGTGAAGTGTGAACACCACACCGATTTAACTTGGGTCTCTTATCCTTGTCCATGATTTGGCTAGCATTCCAAGACTCTGCTAGGATTCTTTTTTTCTTTCTTTTTTTTTTTTGTTAATTGAGAACATTTTTTTACCACAAAACAACGGAAACCAGGAAAAGAGGTCCACAAGGAAACTCAAAAACTTTGCCCAAAACAAACAACACACAAAGCAGAGCATAAGCTTTAGCACAACCCACAACCTACAATATACGCTCATAGCTAAAATTCCTATAAGGCTCAAAAACTTTGCTACACCAAATTGTAGCAAATGCGTAAAAATGATTACACACAATAAAACCCCAAATTGTAGGCAAGAATGCTGCTGTTAGGAGTTAAAAATTAATAATAATAAAAAAGGGTTCTTCCATTATTCCTTCCTTAATTGACAGCACTTTTTATACTTTTGATCAGCTTCTCTTTGGTTTTGATGCTTCCACCATGAATTCTATTGTTTCTCTAAATCCAAAGATGATAAACAGTGGCCCACTAAGAGCATCAGTATCTAGCATGCTAAAACTCCAAATATACTAAAATATAGCGTCAAATTCCATAAATCTTGCATTACCCATACTTTCAATTCTAAACAGTTTTACAATTGAGCTACAGTACCATCCTACTTTTATGATGGTGTTGTAGTAAGATGATATTTAAAAAAATATATATATTTTATTGGGTTTTGAGTTTTTATTTGGATTTTTTTTTCATTCTCAAAAAAAAAAAATAACTAACTAACTAACTGGATATTGAGTTTTATTTAAGTATTGGGTTATATTATTTTAATGTGTTATATAATAAAATAAAAATTAGGATGTTAAGTATATTGTAAAATGATATGGTATAATAAATAAAATAGCTTTTGAGGTGGTAAGATAGAATATTTTTTAGAGATCAAATGATAATGTTCTTAACACAAAGAAACTTTGAAGTTACTGCCGAGTGGGCGATTTATTCCTCAGCTGACCCCCTCCTCCCATTTATACGGTATACTATGAATTAAACTAAGCTCCATTATGCCTTGCCAAATTCTTTTGCTAAATTTAAAGGGCACTCAAAGAATAAGTGGTTCCTAGTTTCAATCATCATTTTATAATAGGAGTATAGAGTATCCCTATAGTGAAACCCAATTGTATCAATCTTGCTTTAGTTGAGAGTCTGTCCTTCATTGCTAACCACCCTACGAAGTTGTGCTTTGGTATTGCAACAGAGAACCAAATCAGCTTCCACCTAGGGGCCTCACTCTTCTTGCTACGAAGATGATTCCTAGTGGCAGCAATGCTAAATTCCCCCGAAGGAGATGTTGTCCAAATTACTTTATCATTCTCTTTGTACATAACAGTATAACACCACTAAGGCATGGGAGAATGCATATGTGGTTGAATCTGGACCTCACACATGGAACGACTGTGAACAAAGGAAGAGGAGGCATTGGCTATGGGATCTTGTTCTTGGTTTGTGCTAAAGGCATGACTGTCTTGGGAAGGAAGTAAGATTTGCACTTGACATGGTACTTAAGCACTCACAAAAAGGGAGATAATGACTTTCTAAGGTCAGAAGCTATGAGGACACCCCTTATTGGTTGAATGCATGTTGGACCACCTCAAAAACACGTGTATCAATCACAGTACTCCTAATATCCCTCTCAATGTCCAGAACTTGTTTCCCAAGCAGTGGCAAAGTCACCTACCCACGAGTCCCAGTGCCACGTTAGCGCAATTCCTATCCTCTAGTTAACAGATAACATCATAGCTATGAAAATGTCCAAAATAGAGAAATGATGATTTGACACCTATTTTTGTACTCAATCATATTCCTCAAATTATAAGAGGAATATGTAGCTATAGTTTTAGGCAAGAACCCAAGTAGATACTTGTAGAAGAGAGTAGAAAGTTGGTAGGAAGAAAGAACAACCTTATTGTACAAGATTGGCCTCATTTCACACATAATACAATCTAAACAGAGCAAGAACATTTCATTCTTGCTCAAACTGTGGTTTTTCATCATTTTTTAGGGTTTTTCACGTACATCTTGCGTCCTTTTTCATGCTCTGCTATCATTTTCTTCTTCTTTTTCAAGTGTCATGTCAAAGCTGGCATCTTTTCAAGCTTTTACATGTTGATGTATTGTTAGATAACTTATTTTATTTCCTTATATAAGCTCAAATCTAACTTGCGCATACACTCTTTAAGGTCAATCAATTGCAATTTACGTTGAATCTTGACCAAATCTTCAAACCTAGACCTCCAATGCCATTCCTTATCTTTTAAGTATGAAATAGCAGTAGTCTAATTACTAGAGCTAATTAAGACTCCCAACTTTCAATTACATCTTGATCAATTTACGTGATTATTAATTAATCAATCAAAACCAACAACTAAATCATGGACATACATAAGTGACAAGCAATTTAAACAAGAGTGGTAAGGGAGAAGAGAATGCAAACACAAGATAACACTGGAGTGTTATCGAAGAGGAAAATAGAAAAACCCAGAGGAAAAACCTCTTCATGGCCCAATAAGCTAAAATGATCCACTAGTAAATTAGTTAGAGTACATGAAAAACAAAGACTCTCCAAGCATAAGCTACCCAAAGTAGTCAAACCCTCCAAGCTCTTGCTACCAACTGATTTCATGGAGTTTTGTCTTCACTAGTTTTTCGAATCCCTCAATTATGCTCAATTGCACCACAAAGATTGGTATAGACCCAAAGATTGGTATAGACCCAATGCTTCCCAATTGTTCCAAATCAACACTCTACACTAAGAATGTGTGTGGATTGTGTTTCGACTAAGTTCCTCTCAAGGGTATGGAAATTGGAGAGGAAAGAGATTAGAGAAAACTAAGAGAATTGTGTAGTGGATTAATGGATAACAATCACTAACTCTCAAATGGTATTTTTAGGGTTTTCGCTCAAAAACTCTTCTTACAATTTCATAGATAATGTGGGTATATATAGTATAGGTGAAGGAAAGGAAAAGTCACAAACAAAATGAGTTGTTAGAGTAACTAGCGACTCATTGGCAAGTTGACCTGCTAACAGTCTAGGAACCAGCCACCCTGGCATAAAATAATTTCGAATCTCCCATGTGCTGCTCACATGTCATCTGGCAACTTGATCCAATCACCAGCTAATCGCTTGCACATGTCATCTGGTGGATTGATCCAACCACCAGCTAATCTCTAGACGTGCTGTCTTGAGCAAAACTTTACTATCTTAAAGTTAAACCCCACCTAAATATAAGTATATGCTTAAAGAAATTACTAGTAATTTAACATGGAATAAAGCCAACGATCAAAAACAAGAAAAATAACAACTTAACAAAGTACACAGCAGAACCTTGCCTCAAAAGAACTAGTTGCATCATAGATAACTCTTGGCCCATAAGCTTGGAGCTACACCCCATCTGGATGCCAATTGTCCAACCATAGGAATATACTTTTTCCATCACCTACTTCATGCCATACAAGCTGCTTGGCTTTAGTTCTAAGCTTCAATAGATTAGTCCAATCCAAGAGCAATTATGAGGAATATTGACAAGAAAAGGGCATCATGATTATACCAAGGTTCGCCATGATTAAGGCGTCGAGATTGCCTTATGCACGGGTGCTAGGTCCATCTATTGCAATCCCCGCCGGATTGTATATCTCAATTTGGGATTTCTTAAAACATATGCATGGTTACGAAAAATGTTTTTTTATTTTCATGTTACTCAATTTCTTTATTTTTTCTACTCATGATGGGTTTGGCTACCCATAAACCCATGGCTGAGGGGCCAAAGACCAACACAGGCCAGACCACATCCCGTAATATATCCCACACCTTAGCAATTCACACATTGATCCAACCACTTTTTATTGTCTCACTTGGTGACAATCTTACATTACTGGCTTGGCTAAGATTTATGTGACAATGTTCATACAAGATGCAGGAACCTGTTCTCATATTGACTATAAAAAAAATAAACATATTACTTAAGGAGTAGATGAGTCATTTTAATCCAGATAGGATCAAAATCATCGCACAGTTGAGCACTCTTCTCAACCCGTTATTGAGTGCTCAACTGAAATGAAAGAAAAACCATTGACAAGGAAATGAGCAGCCATGTGCAGATTTGAAACTACAAAACCCAACCCATTATTGAGTGCACTCTCCCAACTGTGTTGTTACATGGCTGGGAATTCAATTAGCCATTCCATGATTAAATTTACAATTATGAAGGATGGAATTACCACTCCAATTGCCATGTAAAAGTAAAACAAACGAAAGCAGACAGAATATTTTATAAAGCAAGAATATTTCCCTGAATTGATATTCTTTTAATTCATCACACAAAGTCAAAAATACAACCATTACTCTAGTTTCAAGAAAGAAACATATTTTTTAATCAAATCCACAGCCTTCTCATATTTGAGGTCACGCAAATGGAAACAATGCTCCTCCCCTAAATTCTCAACAATCTCTGCCTTTCCTCCCCAACCACTCTTCTTCAATTCCTCATAGTAACGCTTACCCACAACAAAAAGATGGTCTTTTTCAGCCACAAACATCAATACCCTCTCACACCCTAGCCTAGCTAGATGCTCTTTACCCGGTCTCATTCTAGGATCATCCAATCCACCATTCTCCGGACACATACATAACCACATTTGATCATCTTCCGTACCACCAAAAAACGGGTGCACCATAATCACCCCGACCAATTTCACTTCAGGCAACCCATCTGTCCCAACCCGAACCGCCAAATTATGAGCTATGTTCCCTCCAGCACTATCTCCACCGATAAAAACACGACCAAAATCTACATGATCATTGAACCATGGTTCAGGTCCATCTCCATTAACATGTGATACCACATACTTAAGTGCAGCCCAAGAGTCCTCGTAACATGCAGGTATAGGTCTGTCTGGGAACAACCCGTACTCAACAGAGACAGCAATTATATTAGCTTCAGCAACAAGGGTTTGAACATAATTATGGTACCTGGGAGTGAAAGCTGATTGCATGCAGAAACCACCACCATGTACATACAAAAGGAGAGGGAGTTTCTGTGTCACATTGGCGGATCCGGGGACGAAGACGCGAGCTGATACAGCTGGTTCAGATGAGGTGACTATGTCTTTGGATCGGACTCTAGAATTCGGGTCATCTGACGGTGGGACTTTTTTATCAGTGGTGGGATTGGAGAGGACCACGCTGCCGTCTTTGTATACACGGAAAAAACGGAAGTCGTGGATGATCTCGGCATCTCTGGTGGCCATTGAAGAAAGTGGAGAGATTGAGAATCAATGAAGGTGTATTATTGACCGAGTAAAAGTTGCAGCGTTGTTTTAATATACGGATGCTGCAATGGGTGGTTATAAGTTATAATGTTCTATTTTGTAGGATAAGGTAATATTCCTAATTTTAACTAAAATTGTCTTCGCCACCTGAAGGTCTTCTTGCCTCCACATTGAAAGACCATTTGGTAAAGTCACTCTATATTTCATCCTACCTGATTGTCAAATGAGACAGCAAAAGCTGGACTTTTTTTTTTTCTTTTTTTGAGAGAATCAAACGTGGACTAATTGTGAGTGAATAAGGTAATGCTAGAACCACAAGTTAATTTACAGGGTACATGTCAGCTAAAAAAAAGAGCTGGACTAAATGATCAGATTTTAAGTTTAAAAATTCATTATAATTTGTAATATTACACCAAAACTTAATAGATCCAATTTCCGGTGACTGTTCATCTCCTCTCAAAATTCACCGTCGGCAAACTAAGAGAACATCCATTAATTATTTACAAATGATGGCCAATACCCAAAACGATGAATAAACATATGAAAACGTTTTTGTAAAATACTTCGTTGTTGTGAGTTTGGGGAAAGTGCTATTAAAGGGTTTAGGAAGTAGAAGCGAACATCAAACTGAGCACAGGCGTAGGCTAAAGCACTGAACACAGTGGCCGGAGAGACTAGAGCAAGCTCGCGAGAGTTCACGGGTTTCGACCCTGGGAGGTTGTGTAATTTTCCTGATAAATTTTCCTTAAGGTCGATCTAAGCTTTTGTTTGGCATTTTTATTTTTTATTTATATATTTACGGGATAATTACATTTAACTCACATGTGGTTTGTCTTTAATTCAATTTGTCTACTTGTGGTTTCATTTTTGACATTTTACCCACTTGAAGTTACTTCCGTTTATGCTCCGTAACCCATCTCTATTAAAATTAAGGGTAAATAGTCATATTTGTCTTGAACATGAAGCATATACCCAAAAAATAAAAACCCAAATCAACCTACAAGATCACTGACTTAATGAAACATCTTCGAAAAGTGTCAAAAATGAGCATAAACGGAAGTAACCTCAGGTGGGTGAAGTGTCAAAAATGAAACCACGGGTAGGCAAATTGAATTAGAGGCAAACCACAAGTGGGTAAAGTGTAATTATCCCTTTATTTATTTTTGACTTCTAAGATGCAAGATGGCCAACAGTGATATTAGGAAGAAGATGAGTAGTCACCAGAAATTGGGTCTTTTAAGTTTTTTGTATAATTAAAAATTAAAATGAATTTTTAAACTTAAAATAACTTCATCAATTTGTAAAAAATTTATAAATTAGTTTGTGACTCTAACAATACTCATTTAGAAATGGACTTCCATTAATTGAACCTTGTTTTTAGATGGTTTTCTTAATTTCATTTATATATCTTTTTAAGTGAGTAATATAATATATAATAAAAATTGTTTTTTACACCAAAAAGTGATTGGTGTTTTAGTATAATAATAAATAGTACAATCATACAATTATCAGAAATAAACAACATAGGTTGAAACTCTATTAAAAAAAAATAGTTCCCTACACACTATTGTTGGACCAAGTGGAAGTCTCCTACTTTTTCTTTTTCTTTTCTTTTTCTCTTTTTCTTTTTATAAAATCTACACTATAAGTACAATAAAATAATTAACATATATAGTTATTGGTACAATTTAAAATTAAAAAACAATAAACAAATAAAACTACTCAAATTGAACTTCTACTACCAAGAATTTTTAAAAATTTAGAAAGAAGTTTTATAATTTAATATATATATTATTTTAAAATATATACAAAAAATTTGGATCGTATATGTTATGTTTACGCAATGTGATCGATGTAAATATTAAAAGTTGTATAACATAATTTTATCACGTGACAAATTATAAGTACATTAATTAACTTATAAACTTTTTTTTTATACAAGATAGAATTTTTACTCTAACCCAATCTAAGTATATATGTGTATGAAGCTCCCTCTTAGAGACCAACTCTGACCCTTGCCTTCCACACTCCACAAACATTTATACCTATAGAATGACCACCACACTAAGGAAGAACGGTGGTAATTAACTTATAAACTTAATTAGTATATTTTAAGTAGAATTCTATTGCAAAATATTTAAAGAAATTAAAATACTACTCCCATTAAAACTCAATTATCAAAAAAAAATTAAAAAAAATTAATGCTAGTTTCGTTATTTATTTAAATTTTTTATAATATAATATACATAATATTTGCATCATGGGAATCCGTTTGAATGGGAATGCCTCATCCAAATCTAGAATTTGTATCTTAGGTACCTCTCATTAACTTTGCCTATTCTATTGGATTTAGGTAATTTGTAATCTCCTTCCGTGTCATTTTCTTTTCTCTTATAAAACTCCTCTCTTTTGCGATTAAAGATTATTTTATAAGCAAAAGTTGAGGGAGACACAGGTCTTCTTCTTAATAAAGGATCTTTTGACAAATGTAACTTGATTTAAAGAACCAAGTATCACGTGGTCAAAAATTAATTTATCATGGTTCATTGGTTCATTCGGTACATAGGGCGCCTATCAAGGCATACATTCGTCAATGATTATCTTAACACACATCTTTTGTTTAAAAAATCCCTCCGATCCACTATCCTAATGTTAGTCACTCATAGGTACCCTGCAACAATTTAACCAAGCTCTCTTGTCCTTGACTCCTTGTCCATGACTAGGTTAGCATTCCAAGTCTCTGCTAGGGTTCTTAGTTCTTACCAGTGCCAAGATCTTCCAATCTCTCTCCACACCCACGGTCTCAAGTGCGCAAGAAAAGGCATCATGATTATACCAAGGTTCGTTATGATTAAGGTGTCGATGTTGCCTTATGGGCACTGAGTCCATCTATTGCAATCCCCTCCGCATTATACATCTCAAGTTGGGATTTCTTATACACATGGTTATGAAAAAAAAAAAAAGAAGAATAATCATGTCACTCAATTTATTTATTTTTTCTTCAGTCAGTTTACATTTAATTTTAGAATAATATTAGTGGTGAAACATAAATTTTAATCAAATGCTAGCTATTTCAATTAATTCCTCACGTAAAAGTTGTACTATATATATATAAAAATAAAAATAAAAATTGTTGCCCTCCCTTGATGGATGGGGTTACCCATCAAAGTAGACAAATTATTTTATAACTTGAAAGAATATTTCCTTGAATTTATATTCTTTTTAGGGAAAAGTTAACTAGCTAATGCCCTAAGGTCATTGATTTAGTAACTATTTTTTAAAAAAAAAAATTATAGAAAAAGAAAAAATAACTAACTTTTTTTACAATTTTTTACATTCCCCATAAAAGTAAAATTAAAAATTTTCTAAAATTGTTCATTAATAATGATGGTGCACAAAAATTGTCAGTGAGTTGTAGGCCCCAAATCGCACTAATAGACACCTGCAGAACAAGGACAAAAGGATCAAATAGAAGGCATCAGCGTAGTACCGACCAAAAACCTTTCAAAAATCAAGTTAGTGAATGAAAAATCTCTAAGAACTCTATAATGAGAGATCTAGGGATTTTCTGCATAATTTTAAAAAGAGGGGGTTTGGTGCTTATATAGTGGTGAGTAGCAAATTAAGGTCCCTTCAGAGTAGGGATTTTTCCTTGTAGGAAAGATCTGATATTTAGGGTTTTCGAGATTTTAGGGTGTTTTTCCATATGGGTGAGTAAGGGGGTTTTGTACGTGATACGCAAGATGTTTCCATGAATGAGTATTTGTGAGGATCAAGCTAGGCCACATAGGACCCATCGGCTTTCCACCCCGTCAGTCTATGGTCTTCCGTCGCTTGAGATCCTCTCATCAGTTCATGGGAAAGGTGTGTCTGTTGGGTTTCATGGTGGCATTGTCGCATTCATTGTCACCGTTTTGGGACCTCCATTCGTTTCTGTGTAGCTGATGGACCTATAGGTATTGTCTGCTTTCTTGGCGTGTTAATTTTTTGTCAAAAATTCCCCCTATCAGCTGCCCCCTACTCCATGGTTTCATCGACTTTAGCTGACAAGCCATGGAGTAATAAGGGTATTTATGATTATTAATTAGATGCTTTTTTTTAAAGGAGTGTCATTAAATGGAATAGGCATCCCTAGGTTTAAATGCTAGGCAACATCTGGCACCTGTTGGTTGGCCTCGTTTCTAATTAAAAGTATCGCTTCATATACGGTGCCGCTTCGCTCTATAAATAGTTCCTCCTCCTCTTATTATTTTCTTTACTTTACTTTTATCTTTTGGGAGCTTTTGAGATTAGAGTTATTGCACTGCGCCGCCACCCACAAGCAACCCATCGTTATGACACCTCGTCATTTTTGAGGAATCTGTTGCTTCGAGCCACCATCCACTTTTCTTGTAAGCTTCTTTCCTTTATCATCTTTTTATTTTTATTAGCCAGTCATCATTTGTTTAGAGACCCGTCGAATAGGCTCTTAGAATACCTCTGTCACTTGTAGGTGAATAAATGTCAGGTGATAGAGAAGCAATGAGTGAACAGCCGTCGTTAGTCCATGAGGGTGCAGGCTATGACGAGGTCTATTCGCCAGGGCGCAAGCCCAAAGAGGATGTAACCTAGTCCCCTGAAAGGGAACTGTGTGCTTACTCCCTTGTTGAGGGGGAAGAAGAAAAGGATGAGGAAGATAAGGAAGGAGAGGAAGAGGAAGAGGGTGACGAGGGGGGTTGACAAGGAAGAGGAAGACGAAAAGGAGGAAGTTGATGAGGAGGGTCGGGCTGAGGGTGAAGAGGCAGTAGGCCAAGTAGACGATAGTGCCCGGCCCTTCATCCTTCCTTTGATATGGACGGTTAACAATTTTTACCCGACCATGTACGATAAGGTCTTCAACACCTTCTGTGATCATTACCAAATCCCCGAGAACATTCCCCTTCGTCTGCCAAGGAAGTTCAAGAGGTGTTACTCTGGGAGGACAGCAGACGTTGGCATATATGATGCCGTGTTCACTGCAGGGCTGAGACTTCCGCTGACGGAGCTGCATCGTTAGCTTGTCAATTACCTAGGTCTGTCCGTCCACTAGATTGCTCCCAATGCATGGAGAATATTTATTAGCGCTGAGGTGATATAGGGCCAATTAAGTGGTGGTAATTTTCGTCTCATCCTCGACGAGTTCTTCTATTGCTACAAGCCCCAACAGATATCCTCGTCGAATAACATCTACTATTCGTTAGCAAGGAAAACACCGTTTAGGTTGTAGTTAGGCATAATAGGAACTAGAAGAATAGATATTTCTTTTTTCAAGGGATAGATTGGATATGTAGATCTAAGGACTGGGATATTATGCCCAATGGTTTTGACAACACCTAGGGCATTGTAAGGGAGTTAGCTGGGTCGTCAGTGTCCATTTTACTTTTGTTTCGTCGATTTTAGTTATGCATCTAACATGTTTCTTTCTTGTTTTTAACTTAAACTCGTTTGCAGATCAATGATAAGCAGGAGAGTTTCCTCAGACGAGTTTGGATTATACCCTTTGAGTAGAGGAAATGGAAGGATTTGGTCACCCTCAATACTCTCCATGCTTTCTATGGTGGCCCAAAACAACACTCGTAGCCCGACAATTACACGCTTTCTCCCACCATCGTAAGATTTCATGTTAGTATACTCCTTTTAGTTTATTTGTTCTTTCTCTAACTCTATCCATTGTCCTTTTGCAGAAATGGACACAGGTAGGCAGCGAGCAATGGTGAAGAAGTCTACTGCCATGCACAAGCAGCAAGGAGGAACATTAGCATCAGCCTCCAAGGTGGGCCCTAAAGTTGCCCCCAAGAGGAAGAAAAATGCCAAGAACGACCGTTTATCCAAGAAGGGAACGGGCCTATCTGTTGGGGATCAGCAGCAAAAGTCCCCTCTGCCCCCTCCTCCCCCTCGTCATGGAGCTGGAAAGGGCTTGATGACGAGGAAGGGTCCCGTCGTTCCTAGCTCTGTCCAGAGGTTGGTCACCCACAAGGATTACGCCATCGAGATGGTCAATTCGATTATCAAGGAAACAAACCTAGACCCCTATGGCGAGCACTCCTCTGAGGACCTGAGGGCTTCTGGTCTTTACGACCTGTTAAGGGTATTCTTCCATCAACTTTAGTGTTTGGTTTAACCGTCATTTATGTATACTTGCTCTAATTGCTATTTTTTCTTTTAGGCGATGGTGTGGATAAGTGTCCTCCTGGACAGATGTGTAGCCAACAAGGGGGTGATCTGTCGATTCTAGAAGCGTCAAGAGATAGAGAACAAAGAGAGGGACCAATACAAGGAGGTTGTTTGCACTCTAAACACCAACCTGACAGCAAAGCTTTCCCAGTTGGAGAAGGAAACTCACCGTCGGGAGGAGTTGGAGAAGACAACCACCAACCTATTGACGAAACTAGCTGCTTTCCACGATCAACTGGACAAGGCTAAAGCTGACGCTGTGGCAGCGTTTAGGACCTTACAACCATTCTTCAACGAGTGCAACATCTAATATGACGACAGGTTTGACGATTGTTTGAAACAAGTTGCAGTCGTCTACCCGGATCTGGACTTGTCTCAAATCTCCATAGACAACACCGTCCCATTAACACCTAGCGGTCCTAACGCTATTAGTGACGAAGCTGATGACTCTATCTGTACGGTCAAGGATGAGATGAGGGAACTCGAGCCTGGGACCGTTGATCAACATGTCCCTAAGGAACAAATAACTCCTAACATTCCCGTGTCTCCCATGGATCCGTCTGCCCTTGAAGGCATGTCTACCAAGGACCAGTCCCCTTCCAAAGCTCCTTAGTTTTTAATTTTTTTTACTTGTAATTTTTAATGTTTTTTTTTAAATTTCATTTTGAGACAATGGTAGGCCCTATTTTGGGCATTTATGTATAAACATTTAAGCATGTTGGGTATATTTATCTTATTTTAATATTGTCATCATTTATCTACGTTTTGTATGTTATTACTCTTGACGTGCCCTCAGCTCATTGTAAAGACTTTCATGTTTATTACCTATTTGTATGCATATTTATTACCTATTTGTAAATTTTGGTGGCCACCCATCGGTGTTCCGGGTTATCCGTCCTTCTGTTGGGTACAACTTGGTAAAGATTTAACCAAGCACCCTAATGGTATCCTTGGTTGTCCATTCATCATTGTAATAGATAGGAATTTTTGGCCAGGTACCTGTCAATGTCTTTGGTCGTCTGTTCACCCCGTAGATAGCATTTAGTAAACTTTTGTGACCAGGTACCCATCGGTTTCCTTAGTTGTTTGTCCACCCTGTGGGTAGGATTTAGTAAAATTTCGTGACTAGGTCCTCGTTGGTATCCTTAGTCGTTTGTCCACCCCATGGGTTGGATTTAGTAAAATTTCCTAACTAGGTACCTGTCAATATCCTTGGTCATCTGTCCACCCCGTAGATAGGACTTAGTAAAATTCACTGACGGGTACAAAAAAATGTTTTTTGATAATCCTTACAAGTCTTATTAATAATAATAGAAAAGATTAAAATGACTAATACTCTTATTGTTTCAACGTCTTTTAATATCTAACTTTAACATAAATAACAAAAGAAAGCGATAAAATAGGTTGCACTCATCCACTACTGGTAGCATATCCTCAAGTGCTCAATGTTCCATGGGTGATGGAGTTTTTGCCAGTCGAGGGTCTCAAGGTAGTAGGCCCCTTTCTATGGTAGTCAACAATCTTGTAAGGTCCTTTCCAATTGGGGCCCAATTTACCTTGTTCAGGATCTCTAGTAGTCGCTATCACTTTCCTTAAGACCAGGTCCCCAACGTGAAAATGATGAGGCCTAACCTTGGTTTTGTAATGTTTTGCCATCAGTACCTGATAACGAGCTACCAACTATTCTGCCATCACTCTAACTTAGTCCAAAAGGTCCAGTTGTCGGTGCATCTCCTCATCGTTCCTTTCTTCGTAATGGTGGGTTACCTGGTAGCTGGTCAATTTGACTTCCACTAGGATGATGGCTTCACTTCCGAATGCGAGGCGGAAAGTTGTCTCCCCTATAAGTGTGCGTGTCGTCGTCCGATACACCCATAGGACTTCAGTAGTTCTTTTGGCCATATACCCTTTACCACCTCGAGCCGAGTCTTGATCATCTTGAGCAAGGATCGATTAGTAACCTCAAGTTGTCTGTTGGCCTGAGCATGGGTGGGAGAGGAGTAATGGTTCTTCATCCCCAATTGTTGGAAAAACCTCTAAATACGTCATTTTTGAATTGATTTTCATTTTTCAAGGTCAGAGATGATGACCCTGGGGATCTCGAAATGGCAAATAATATTTTTCCAGACGAAGTTTAGGACATTCTTCTCCGTGATAGTGGCCAATGGTTCTACCTCGACCCATTTGGTGAAGTAGTCGATTCCTACAATAAGGAACTTGAGCTGTCGCATCGCTATGGGGAAGGGTCCTACTATGTCCAACCCACACTAGGCGAATGGCTAAGGGGTGCTCATTGGTGTAAGCTCCTTCGTCGGCTGTCGTATGATGTTGCTAAAGCGTTGGCACTTGTCATAGGCTTTTATGTAGGAAAGGGTGTCCTTTTGCATGGTGGGCCAATAGTATCCTACTCGTATCAGCTTGTGGACCAATGAGCGTGCCCCTAAATGGTTCCCACATACTCCTTCCTGGACCTCTTTCATGACATAGTCTACTTCCTCAGGGGCTAGGTGTAACACCCCGACCCAACTGTACAGTTAACATGTGTTCAAGTGGTTAATTACTATTTGAGTCACTTACTTTCTAAAATTAATAGAAGAGTATTTAATAAACATATTATTTTATAATGCCATTGAATAAGAATTGTAAAAGTTATAAATAATTGAATAGCTAATTGTGTTATATATATATACTAAGTATGTACAAGACTATATTAAGTGATTAAGTTATTAGATATATAGTTGTTGGTGTTTAATTAGTGTTTACGGTAAGGGTTTATATGCAAAGTTATTTTATAGTTTGGGCATCCATAGAATATAAGCTTATAAGGGGGGTGGAAAGTAAATTTTAAAAAGTGCAAAG
This sequence comes from Castanea sativa, assembly GCF_040712315.1. Classification (NCBI taxonomy): domain Eukaryota; kingdom Viridiplantae; phylum Streptophyta; class Magnoliopsida; order Fagales; family Fagaceae; genus Castanea; species Castanea sativa. The sequence continues at coordinate 18,997,796 of NC_134020.1, forward strand.
GTGAGTCATCAGCTCACTCTTCCCTTAGCAAACACATGCCCCACCTAAGTCAATTTCTCTTGTCTTCTTTGTTGATGCACTGAAGTTAGTCTTCCGTTTCTCTATTCTTCTTTCTTCATTCTTTGCTCTTGAATTGGCAGCACCTCTCTCCCTCTCTCACTGAAACTATATATCTCTCTCTAAAGAAGAAATTAAAAGATTAGCCCTAAGGTTTCAGCTTCAAAGTTTGTGGGTAAGTAAATAAAACCTCATCTTATTTCGGGTATTTGATGATGTGATTGTTTTCTTTAGTTTCCTCTATGTTCTCTAATCTGATTGTTAGAAGCTGAAATTGTGGTTTTGTGTTAGTAATTGAAAGATTGAAAACATTATGGTCAAATTGATGTTTAGCTTTGCAGTATTGTGTATTTTAGGATCTAATGAAAGTTGTGTACCTTAAAGCATTAAGAGATGTATTACGTGGAAGTGTGGATATTGAATGACTGGTGGATTATGTTATTCTTTGAATACAAGTGAAAAGTTATATCAAGAAGTAAAGAAACAAGAATGAAAAGAAAGAGGGAATCTTTTGTAAAACATTTAGTTGGTTCTTGTTAATATTAGGTTTAAGCTTGATATTAGCATGCCAGTCATGATCACAAATCTAGGTATCGAGTTTAATGCGTGACACTAGGCACCTCAGATATGGATGAGAGAAACCCCTCTTGTAAAGGACATATTCAATTAGTTTGAAACGTGACAACTAGATCCTCAACCTTCAAGCAGCATTGCGGTATTCTAGGAGCGTCCCATTCTTAAGAGAGGATATGATTGGCATTGACCAGTCAATTCCCATGGAGATCACGTACACCTCTACTTCGTTAATGGCAGGAGAATATTGGACAAAGGATAGTACTTGACTAGAGGCAACCGCACACTCTATAGATGCAGCTTTGGCCAAATAGTTTGCCTGCTCATTCTCTTCTCTTAAGATTTTTACAAACTTAGCCAAGAGCCCCTCGCCTACCTTTTCTTTGACCATGGTCAGATATTCCCTCATCCGTTCTCCTTTAGCCTTGTAGTCACCGTTGATGTGCCCAACAACAACTTGTGAGTCACAGTGCATGACAACTAACATGGCCCCTGCTGCTTAAGCCATGTCGAGGCCCGAAAGGACCGCTTTGTACTCTGTCTCATTGTTGGTTGTTGGGAATTAGAGGTGGACTGTGCACTCTATTGCATCTCCTTCTAGCGACCATAGTAGACCCCAGCTTCTACGGCCCATTGGTTGGACGAACCATCTGTCCATATAATCCACGCCTCTAGTTTTTCCTCTTTGTCCTCTTTCACTGTGAACTTGGAAATAAAATCAGCTAAGGCCTATGCCTTGATTGTGATTTTAGGTCGATATTGGACGTCGAACTCACCGAGTTCTATCACCCATAAGACAAGTCGCCTTGCTGCCTCCAAGTTGTTCATTGCGTTCCGCAACATTTTGTCAGTCTGGAACACTATGGTGTGCACTTGGAAGTATGGCCAGAGCTTTCACACAGCTATGATCAACATGAAGGCCAGTTTCTCCATTGGGGGATATCTCCCTTCAACTCTACAGAGCGCTTGACTGATGTAATAGACGGGTAACTATATACGGTCTTCTTCCCGAATAAAAGCGTAGCTGACGGTAGTTGGTGACACAGCCAAGTAGAGGAAGAGTTCTTCACTAGGTTTGGAGAGACTGAGCAATGGTAGGGATGCAAAGTACGCCTTCAATTCTTCAAAAGCCTTCTGGCATTCGTCAGTTCATTCAAAAGCCTTCTTTAGTGTCTTGAAGAAGGGCAGACACTTATCTGTTGCCCGGGAGACGAACCTATTGAGGGTCGCTACCCTACTATTCAGGCTCTACACCTCCTTGTTGTTTTTTGGAGGCTTCATCTCCAATATGGCCAGAACCTTGTCGAGATTGGCTTCCACACCGTGCTGTAACACCATGAAGCCTAGGAATTTTCTTGACGCTACACCGAACACACATTTGCTAGGGTTAAGCTTCATGTTGTAGAGACGATGGATTTCAAATGTTTCTTGAAGGTCGTCTAGGTGGTAATCTCTCTTACGCTCTTTACGAGCATGTTTTCCATGTATACTTTGACATTTCACCTAATCTACTGAGTGAACATTTTGTTTACAAGCATTTGGTATGTTGTCCCTATGTTCTTCAATCCGAATGGCATAACTTTACAACAGGAGAGAACCTGGCTTATGAAAAATGAGGTCTTCTCCTAGTCTACTTCATCCAATCTGATCTGGTTGTATCCAGAGAAGGCTTCCATGAAACTTAACAACTAGTGACGGAAGTAGACTCCACGAGAAGGTCAATGCGTGGGAATGGGTAGCTATCTTTGGAGTATGCTTTGTTTAGGTCAGTGAAATCTACACATATTCTCCACTTGCCATTTGCTTTTTTTACCATGACCATGTTGGCCAACCATTTAGTATAGTAAACCTCCTTGATGAAATTCGACTCTAGCAATTTGCGGACTTCCTTAGCTATGTCTTTGTCTCTTTCTTAGGCGAAGACTTTCTTTTTCAGTCAGACGGGAAGGAAGGACGGGCATACGTTGAGTTTGTGGACCATGACGTCCAAGTTGATTCTTGGCATGTTATTATGGCTCTAGTCAAAGACGTCCCAATTTTTCTTTAAGAAGAGGGCAAGTTCTTTGCAAACTGAGGGGTCAGCCTGTGTGCCGATACGTGTGGTTTAGCCCGGGACATTATCATCTAAGGAGATCTCTTCCAAGTCTTCCATTGGTTATCAAAGCACCCGTCGAGTATTAAAGTCTACAATTGATAGGTTAATAACTAGGGCGTCATCATGAGGGTGGTCTAATCATCTAGCGTCTTGGCAATGCTGTCAACCCTGGTTGCTTTAGGCAGCCGTTCGGAAATTTGGACGCTCTGCACCATTGGTAAGTACGTCTTTTTTGCCTTCTTAGAGGATCTGGCCATTGTGTTCCCCCCTACGATCACCTGTATTTCTCCTAGCAGGGCTCTAGGTCATTCTTTAGCTCGTCGGTTAGGTTCGGGGTCCCTTGGCAGGTTTTCTCTGCCCCTAATGAACCACTGTAACTTTCCCTGCTTAACAAAAGCTTTGATCTGCTGCTTAAGGTCGTAGCACTCAGAAGTGTCATACCCGTGGTCTTGGTGGAAGCGGCAATACTTGTTCTTGGGCCTTTTGTTTGGATCGCCCTTCAGCTTATCTGGCCAAGTCAACGCTACATCGTCCCTTATCTAAATGAGGACTTGATCCAACGGGGTATTCAAAGGTGTAAAGTTCATCGTTCTCCCTAGTTGGGGCCTTAGTCTCTTGTCGTCCCTTCAGTCGCTCGTTCAGGCCGACTTCCTTCCTTTGTCCAGACGAGGGTCGTCCTTCCTTTCTCTCTTCTTTGGTCTGTCCCCTCGTGTGATCATTGTGTCTTTAGCATTCCTGTAGTTCGTGGCCTTGTACAGTTTCTCGCCTATCGTCTTTAGGTCATTTTTGTAGATAGAGAAAAGGAACTCTCTAGGCTAAAACCTATTGGTGAACACAGTGACAAGGACTTTGTCATTAACTTCTTTAATTAAAAGGGCTCTTTGTTGAAATGGGTCATGTACGACCTTATGCTCTCATTTTCCCGCTGCTTGATGTTCAATATAGTTTCTAAAGATCTTCTATATCTCTACCCCCCAATAAAGTGGGTGACAAAATGTCCACTCAATTCTTTAAAGCTGGAGGAAGTGTTTGGGGTAAGCTTATTGAACCATACCCTCGCATGTCTGTTGAGTGTAGTAGGGAAGGCCCTACACATAATTTCATTTGGAACTCCTTACAGGTGCATGAGGGTTTTGAACGACTCTAGATGGTCGAGCGAGTCCCATGTTTCATCATACGTTTCCACCTGTGGCATCTGAAACTTCGCAAGGAAGGGGAAGGATGTCACCTGGGCAGTGAATAGGGAGTCCGTCCGTTAAACCAACTTGTACAAGTTAGTGGATACCCGTCCCCTCATGGCATTCATAATCACATTTATCTTCTCCCTCATCATCTACATGTCTTGGGCCATACACATTGTACTGATTCCCATCTCGGAGGGGTGACTAGTGTCCTCTGGCCCATCCCATCTACTGGGTACGTTGCTTTCTTCCTGGTCTTCCCTCTCTTATCGGTCTCCCGTTGGTAGGTGGCTCCCATTCTGCTCTTTGTTATCCCGCTTGTCGTGTTGGTCCTTTAGATGCCGCTCGTTCCTTTGTTTCAGCTGTTACTCCAACTCCTAGTTTCGCTAGGTGAGTCACTCTACTGCTATAAGTAGAGTTTGCACCTATCTTTCTAAGGCGCTAAAGGGATTCCCTATTTCCTAGTTGATGGTAGCCATTGAACGTGTTTAGACCATGCAACTCTTTGTCTTAGAGATGGTGATATGGCTAATCACTCGTTCCCCACAGATGGTGTCAACTGATGATGCACGAAAATCGTCAGTGAGCTGTGGGCCCCAAATCGCGCTAATAAACACCTATAGAACAAGAACACAAGGATCAAACATAAAGCACTGGCGTGGTACCAGCTAAAGACCCCCCAAATATCAAGTTAGTGAATGAGAAATCTCTAAGAACTCTATAGTGAGAGAGGTAAGGATTTTCTGCATACCTAAGAAAAGAGAAGGTCTAGTACTTACATAGTGGTAAGTAGCGAATCGAGGTCCCTTCAGAGTAGGGATTTTTCCTTGTAAGGAAGATCTGATATTTAAGGTTTTTGAGATTTTAGGGTGTTTTTCCACATGAGGGAGATATTGGTGAGTAGGGGGTTTTGTACGTGATACGCAAGATGTTTCCATGTATGGGTATTTGTGAGGATCATGCTAGGCCACATAGGACCTGTCTACTTTCCACCCCGTTAGTCCATGGTCTTCCGTCGCCTGAGGTCCTCCCATCGGCTCATGGGAGAGGTTTGTTCGTTGGGCTTCATGGTGGCATCGTCACACTCATTGTCGTTGTTCTAGGACCTCTGTCCGTTTCTGTGTAGCTGACAGACCCATAGGCATCGTCTGCTTTCTTGGCGTGTTAATTTTTTGTCAAAAATACCCCATTTCAAATAAATGTCCTAAAACCACCCATTAAAAAGACCCTTCTTTTTATTTGTTAGGTTCTAAATATTTAGGAATAAATGTTTAGGTTCTAATTTTATGTAAGTTGGCAAACCAAAAACAAAAACATGTCTAGTTTAAATGTTAGGCATTGCTCATGATGATTCAAGTAAAGATTCAAGAACATTCAAGCTGTAGAAAGAAGAAGTTAGAATCCACAAGGCTTGACTGATCAAAAGAAAGGTTTGACCGATCGAAGATCATGTTTTGCAAAATTTTAATCCAGCCTAAAGCTTGCGAAAATGTTTAGGGTTTTAATCCAACACCACCTAGTATAAAAGGAAAACCTCAAATATGTTTCAGAAGTTCTTGAAAGTCTTATGAGTTAAGGGTATGGACATTCAAGGTTTAAATGTCCCACATACTTAAAATCAAAGGGTAAAGCTATAGCTGTTAATCTTATTGATGATGAAGAATCTAGCCACGAGTTTGAATGTGATCAAGAAGGAAATTTCATGGCATTCACTACAACTTCTGTAGTTTGTGAATCATAAATTGTTGAGGAGAACCCTTCTGATGGAGAACTCTCTGAAAATGTTGACTTTCAATAGGCTTATAACAAACTATGCAAGTTGTAGCAAAAGATGCTATGAATGTTGACCTAGGTTTGAAAAAGAAAGACACTCTTGAACATGAAAAGAAAAATCTTTTGGTCAAATCTTTTGGTTTGAATGTAATATTGAGTGTACCTTTAATAGGATTAAGACATAAGATACAATGAGAGGAAACCAACCCTAGGGTTAGGCAGTTTTAGGTGCTTAACATCTTCTCAAGATCGTACCTTAACTCTGAACTCATATCTCTAATAGTAAGATCAAAAAGGCCCTTCCTCAAGAGGACGCTATATATGTAGTTCCTAGACCATTGCAAAAATTAGGTGAAGACTCACATCTGTTATGTCCACACTCACCATTTTCTCACTATTTTCTCAGAAATCTAACTCCAACCGACCTGCCCGCCACTTGTTGGAGGTCTGATCTATGAGATTTGACTAGTCTCTTAGTTGGTGGCAAGTTGATGGCTGTTCCACCCGACAAGGTCAGGTCGGATGTAGGTTAAGCCCAAACCCGATCCGACCCGACCTATGGACTGCCCTACCACCCAGGGGTTTATATGTATGGACTCTATACTTTGGTTTTTTTTTTGGAATATAAATATATATATATATATATATATATATATTATTGTATAATTTCTTATTAAAATAGTTTTTTTGGAAAATTATTTTAGAGAATAATCTCATCTTTAAATCATGTTTTTAAAACACAATTTCACTTTAAATTTTGTTGATGTGGCAGAAGCTGACCATGCAATTGTCCACTTATTAATCGTGTTTCCAAAACATTTTACACTGAAGTCAAAGTTTTGGAAAATCTTGTTTCCAAAAAATTTGACAATTTGTCTTGCACTTATTCATTGTGTTTCCAAAACATTTTACACTTATTAATCATGTTTATAAAACATTTGACAATTTGTCTTGCAGAAATTGCAAAATTTCAAAATTTACACTAAGATCATGTTTGGAAATACAATTTTTAGGTTGACACTTGCCTCATCAACTCTTGCCACATTAGTAGAATTTCAAGTCAAATCACATTTTCAAAATACGATTTTACAAATAAATTATGCTCCATAATATTTTTTCTACAATGCCAAGTTTAATATGTACAAATTTGGCTAGAAATTTGATTGTAGTCTAAGGTTACAACTCCATTTAATATCTTTTTATTGGATGTAAATTTTGATAAATCTACCATTGGATCACATTTTCTTCTTATATCCTCCATGGTTGCAAATTTTCAGAAGATCAAATATTAATAGCTATGTAATCAATCAAATACATTAAATTCAAGTTTTTGTAGTTTAAATTTATAAATGAAAAATAAGCTTGGGGATCTAATACTAAATTATATTCAATTGATACAAATTTGATATGTGTGTTAAAAACATTAAAAAAAAATGTAATCTAACTGTTTGATTTTCAAAACATTTATCCATGTTAATTTTTTTAATAAAAGTTATAACTTCTGGTTGCAACTAAGTTTTTTTTTTTTTTTAAGCAACGGGCTAGAGCCAAAATTTATCCATTTAATAGTTATTAGTAATAAAATACTATTTTTTCCAAAAATTATTATTAAAATACTACTTTATGCAGTGTTATTTGATAATTAAACTCCCATTATTTTCACGATTTTTATTTTTTATTTTGTGAGTTTACATGTTTTACTCATGACAATTTTATTTTATTTTTTGTTTGAAGAAAACTTGTATTAATACTTGACTACTAATGTAGGAGAGAAATGTGAAGGTGAGAAAAAAAAAAAAAACAGTTTCGTAATAAAAAAAAATGATACGTTTGTGTAAAAAAAAAATAGTTTTATTTTTTATATTTTTTCACAAACGAAGAAGATGTATTACAACTAACTTAAGAAAAAAATGTGGAGGTGAAAAAAAAAACAAAGTTTTTAAAGTACTAATTTTATATGTCTACAGAAAAAGGCCCTTAAATAGAGAAATTATATATTTTTCGTGGTAAACCAGTTGTCCATCATTCTACTAAAAAATTTTCCCTTATTTAAAATTACTGAGTTAGTTGTTTAAAAGTATTTTCTGACCTAACAATTTTAAACGGGTGACAGTGTTTTAGGTAGGAGTGGCAATTCGTGTTCGCATGTCGGATTCATGTCGTGTCAAGTCATGAGTATTCTACTGAATAGGTCAACACTAACCCGACATATTTATTAAACGGGTCAAAATTCCTCAACCCTAACACGACCCATTTATTAAACGGGTTAGTCGTGTCGACTTGTTTATTAGATTTTATTAAAATGAAAAATAAAAATTAATGAAAAAACAAACAAATAAATATTTTTAATATAAAATTCAAAACTAACGAGTAACTGCATAAAAAATAATCATTCAAAACTAAAGCATATCTCAATATCACAAATAATCAATCACAATATGTCAAAGAAAATAAATCACAACAACTAATAAGTTTATATACTTAGAGTTTGAAGGGTATATTGGTAAAATGTCATTTAATTAAACAGGTCAGACAGGTCAAACAGGTTCTATGTGTTCAACACTAACCCAACCCGTTTATTAAACCGGTTAGCCGTGTCAACCCAAATATGACACGAACCTGTTAAACCTCAACCCATAACCTGCTAATTTCGTATCGTGTCGTGTCGAGTTCACGGTTCGTGTCAAATTTTGCCACCCTAGTTTTAGGGATATATGAAACGAGCTTATAATTTCTCAAATAAATATGAACTTGCTGGACTCAACATTTGGTTTCCTTCATCGTCCGCTCAATCTGGGCAGACAATGAAATGTGGACCCAGGAGTAATTTTCTTTTCTCTCCAATTATTCGCGCTTTACTTTGTATCCTGTGAACTAAAAAGTGGAAATTGATTTTCCACCCCAGTTCCTTTCTCCCCTCTTTCGACCGTTCCAAACGGAGTCTTTTAATTTAATAATAAATAAATAAATAAAAATGGCAGCAACAACTGTCTATATCTTCTCCCCACTAAGCTGCTCCTCAACGTTTGACTTACTTGTCCCCAAAATCAAATCTCAATTGGGATTGGGATTGGGATTGGGATTGGGATTGAGGCGAAATTCCAACACTCCCTCGTTACTCTCAGTCTCAGGTGCCACACTCTCATTCTCACCCTCACCCAACAACCCACATCATACTATTAATATTAATAGTATTAGCTCTGTTTGTGGTTTTGGTTTTGGTTTGAGACTGGGAGCTATCAGTTCTGGGCGAATACTTAATCGCGATATGAAGCCACTGGCTGCCACTATGAGACTGGAAAACCCGGTTGTCTCCGATATCTGTGCCGCCAGCTTGACCGGTTGCATCGCCCTCTCTTTGCTACGATTCTGGGGCGAAATCGCCAATCGTGGCATCTTTGACAAGGTAAAAATCGAATCCGCACTTTCTTTTTCTTTCTTTGTTTTTTCTTGGTGCTAAGTGGTTAAACTGTTAAACTGTCTATTTGGGTATTCTCCTTTTTACCGTTTCGGGTAAAATTTTGGGTTTCGATTAGAATTTAGAGCTGGATATGTGGAAAGAGAAGTTCACAAAAATAGAAACAATAATTGATGATTCAAAAAATGGTTTAAATGGAAGGTAATTTACTTGGGTATGGTATAAATATAACTGTTAGGTTCAAACTTCAAAGTAGTTTGTTCTTAGATATATTAGAAGAATAGATTCAATTTTCTTTTGAGTTATAAGATCAATATATTGTGAACCGGAGAGCGTACTTGTCTTTTCTTTGAACACTTTGCTTCTTCTTTTTTTAAGCACTCGTACTTTTAGCATTTAGATTCCCATGTAGGAATTCTTTTAATTTTACCTGTTTTATGTGAATGTTATAATTTTTAAGTTTGAGATGGTACTATACTTTTCTCAGCAAAAAAAAAAAAAAAGATGGTACTATACTTTAGATATTATGTAGTAGGTAGATTTCTTTCCTCCATTCCATGATAATTGCTGTTTGCCAGGAGGGTAAGTTATCAATGAGGGTTTTTTTATTTTATTTTTTTTTTTTTTGGGGGGGGGTTAGGCAGGATTTGAAATTCTCTTAAGCTCGAATAAGAGATTTTATCAGTCAAGTTAAATAAATCCTTGCAATAATAGATAGTTCTGAGTTATCTGACTAGCTTTGTTTCTCTAGTGATTTAACCCTTGTTGCCAAAATGTCATTTAAATTTACTTGCAAAGTTAAAGGAAAGATTCTTTTAGAGACAATCTGACCCTCACAAAATGCTGTCCCAAAGCCTTTACGCCTAAGCCTTTCTATCTTGTTCATCTGTAGTCTTCTTGTCTTTATCTTTCTCTTCCTATTCTTTGATTTTCCTTTAGTTATTTATTTGTGTATTTTCCTATTTAGAAATTGAATAGGAAGCTTGTGCATATAAGCGTTGGACTAGTTTTCATGCTTTGCTGGCCAATGTTCAGGTACTATTATTATTACTATCATTCAAGAAGTTTTTCATAATTTTACTACATATCTGCCTGTTGAATAGTTATTACTTCTTATTACAGTTCTGGGGATCGGGGTTCCATTTTAGCAGGTCTTGTTCCAGGTCTCAATATCATTCGGATGCTTCTCTTGGGACTTGGAATAATGAAAGATGAGGCTATAGTGAAGTCGATGAGCAGAAATGGAGACCACAGGTGACAACTCTGGGTGAATTATTGGTTCAGAATGACTTTATGAAAAAATGAGTCATGTGTCTGCTTTTCTTTCCCTGGACTTGACCCGACCTAGGGAGACCTCTTTTGTTATAAAATGACAAAGCTGGTTGACCCAGATGGAAAATGAGTAATTTTTCTGACCTTTTGGTATTATATCCTCGGGTAGTCCAAAATAAGGATATGTTTACGCTTCTACATGCTAGGTTGCCAGAATTATTCTAAGACCACAACCTTTACCATACTCTTTTCCAAAACTATCTTATATGGTAGATTGTGATTGGTTGCCTATCATTTTTACATAGACCCACCACTTTTTCTCCACTACCCACAACCTGGCACATCAAAATTATATTTTATGGTGATCCTAAATTTTCTCTTAGGTAGGGGCCAAATTTTCTACATTTGAGCCATGTGAAGCAGAAACTCAGCAAAATGAATAAATAATTCTTTATATATATAGGAAAATTTTATGATGTTTTCATGTTTGAGGTATGATACTCGCTATAATCATAACCAAGTATTTTCAAGTGTATACATATACACACACACACATTTTCCATTGATTAGTCTTCATATATTGACATGACTCAAATTGCCCTTAGCTTACTTATGCATCAGGGAACTCCTTAGAGGACCACTCTACTATGCTACAACGATCACTTTGGCTTGCATCATCTATTGGAGAACTTCCCCTATTGGGATTGCAGCAATTTGTAACCTCTGTGCTGGGGATGGTAATTTTTTGATCAAGTGAATTACTTTGTCTGTTGGCTTGATTTTGGTAGAATTTAGCCATGGTATAATTAGACTTTATCTCTTGAACAATAGTCAGCAATAGCAATCCTGCTCAGCGCTACACTCTAGACTCTTTTATGGTTCTGGAAGTAACCGGCTCTTATACTTACCTGGTTTCAGGTTTTGCCGACATAATTGGAAGGAGGTTCGGTAGTCATAAAATTCCTTACAACAGAAACAAGTCTCTCATTGGTAGTATTGCAATGGCATCTGCCGGCTTTTTAGCATCTATAGGGTACAGTTTTTCTCCCTAGTTATTTTCTGATCCGACATAATCTATGGAGTTTTCTGATGATAAATGATACTGTGACAGGTATATGTACTATTTCTCTTCATTTGGATTTCTTCAGGAAAGATGGGAAATGGTTTTGGGTTTTTTGGTTGTGTCTCTTGCCTCAGCATTGGTGGAATCACTCCCCATAAGCAGTGAGCTTGATGACAACCTCACGGTTCCCTTGACTTCCATATTGGTGGGCATTCTTGTTTTCTGATTTTACGAGTGGGGGCAATGCAAAACTCATAAAAGAGGGGGGAATCGTTAGGAATCTAATATAGGGGTAGATAATGTATTTGTTTTATACTTTTTGATGAACATGTATCTGTTGTATACTAATTTTCTTGACAGTTTGATTAGATATTTAGATGTACCCTGTCATTTGATTAATGTTATTTATATATTCATTTGTCCTTTTACTCAACTGCTATTTTAGTTTTGATAAAATGCTTAAACTTGATCATTTTTGCTTCCCATCAAAACAATTGCAGAAGATAGCCAGACCTCTATAAGTGAGATGGTAATTTCTTCTTGCAATTTGGATATATATTTCTGGATACAATCCAGAAATATTTGGTTATCACTTCTCACTGCTAATTGTATAACGTTAGAGCAACATCAAGTGTGCCAAATGTCAAACATCAAATATCAAAAACCCTTTCACATCAAATGTTCTAAATGCTAAAAAGTTTAGCATGAATGAATAGTTTGTTCCAAATTTGGAACAGTATAGACATAAATGCTATAAAAAGATTATATTCTATTTCACTCTCCTCTCATTATTTTATTCTACTTTTTCTCTCTTCTCTCATATATCTATCTCTCTCCTGTCTGCCTCTCTCTTTCTCTCAACTCCCTCTCTCTCTCTCTCTCTCAAGCTGCCGATCTCGACCCACAATGATCTCCACCCACAAACAATCTCGCCAAGCACCAAACTTTGCCCACCTCTGCCTCTCACCAAGTTGCCTGCCTCTACCTCTACTTTCTTTTCTTTTTTTTCTTTTTCTTTCACCAATGGCTGAGAATCCCTGTCTTTGTTTGGCTGTTTATGGGTAATTTTGGTGATTGGATTTGGTTTGAGAAGTGGGATTTTAATTTGGGTTTCATAGGTTTTTTTTTTTAAAAAAAAAGGAAACTTTGGGGGGTTGATTGTAGTTCTGTAAGTTTGGTGTTTTAAGGTAGTGGTTGGTTGATTTTGGTTGGTGGTTGGTGGTGGTGGACTGTGGTGTTTGAGAAGAGGGATTGTAGTTTCAAATTATGGCGTCCGCTTCTAATAACTTTGATCTTTATCATCAAACCAGGACACCAATCGGTTTTTTGTGTAGGTAAGGAATGAATATTAGATTAAAAGTTAGTATAATGTATTTTTTATATATAATTTTAATGTGTTGAATGTTAAAATAGAACATGTGATATATGGTATATTATAAAGTGATGTGCTAAAAAAGATAAAATAGTTTTTAGTGTGGTAAAATGACATTTGGAATAGCACACATCTAATGATGCCAGTGCTCACCATTGAAGGACAGTTTAGTGCAAGACCAGTTCTTTCACTAGGCATTTACACAACAATGGCTTAAAACTAGGGATGGCAATTGTTATCGAACCTGGGGGTACCCGAAGCGAGTCCAGGTTGAGTCTGGGTTTTTGAAATAGTGGCCCTGAACTCGAACCTAAATCCAACCCATTTAGAATAAAAATAAAATTACAACCCTAAATTCTCTCTAAACACACAATCGCCTCTCACTTTTTGACTCATTGCCTCAACCCAACCGCCCCTCACCCTCACCCTCACACACTCTCACTCTCATCCCTGCATCATTGCCGCCGGCCATACCCCCATTTGTTCGCTTGCCTCACTGCCTCAGTCGAGCCGCCTTGCTCCCTCCATGTTTCTTCACCAGACCACCTAGTTCTCCATCTTTTTTTTTTCTTTTTCTTTTTTTCTGGGTTCATTTCATCTCAATCATGTGAGTTTGTGTTTGTATTTGTGATTTCTATGTTTGTGTTTGTGTTAGGATTTGTGTTTGTGTTTGTGATTTTGAAAGGAAAAACCATAAATTTGAAATATTTGTGTTTGTGTTTGTGATAGGATTTTTGTTTGTATTTTTTAGTGGGAAAATCATAAATCATAAATCTGAAATTTCTGTTTGTGTTTGTGATTTTGAAAGGGAGACTCATAAATTTGAAATTTTTTTGTTTATGATTTCTGTGTTTGTGTTGGTGTTAGGATTTATGTTTGTGTTTGTGATTTTGAAAGGGGAATCATAAATATTTGGTCATTGTTCATCCATAATTTCCTAGTGGGTCTTTATATTTTTCAATTGAGAGGACTATGTCCACAATATTTTCATAACATTTTTACAACAAATCAGAGGTAATTAATTGTTATTGGTTCAAATTTGAACTTATCACTGAAATTACTTTTTTATCCTACCATTAACAATCTGTAACAACCTACCACATAGGATTTATGGTGAAAATGTTGAAGACATAGCATTTTCCTTTTCAATTTTCCAATTTCATTCTTTAATTTGCTCTACCAAAGTTCAAATCTTTATTATTTTTCAACAATTTTTTTTATGTGGGAATTTCATTCTTTGATTTTGTTAGGTTCTAAGACCTTTAGGTTTAAATGTATTAGAACTCTAATTTGTGATGTTGGCAAACTATGATCAAAACGTTTAAATCGTGTTTTAAACTGCTCAAAGTATGTGTCTTTAATGTAAAGTTGGAATCAAGTTGCTATAGAAGTTACTGTGCAATTCTGCCCAGCTCAATCGATCAAGAATTAGACTCGACCGATCGAAAGTCATGCAGATTGTTTTTTCTGCAAAATTTCCAACTCAGCCCTAAGCCCATATGACGTGTAGGGTTTTATGTTTTGCACTAGGTATAAAAGGCAAACCCTAACCACGTATTTTATGTTGCTCATATTGCTGTTTGTGTGAATCTCTTGCGAGATCTAAGAGGTGCTTGCCTTCACACAAGCTTAGGATTATCAAGAAGGAGATTTCTTCAAGAGCTTAATGATCATTCAGTTGCTGCCATAAGAGCTTAAAGATATACAAGCAGGAGTGCTTGTACTTGTTGGAGAATCCAAGAAAGAAGGAGTCCGTGGTCTCGGAGCTTGCACGTGGTCGTGTCAGTAAGTTTTCTACTGGTGGGTAGCAATAGGATGCTAGTGGTCTAAGTCGCTATTGTACAAACTTCGATTCTTTCATAGTGGATTCAGTTTTGTCTTGAGAATAGCTAGGTTAAATCCTCCCCAGGTTTTTTACCGGTTTGGTTTTCCTAGGTCATCATATCATTGTGTTCTTTATATTTCCGCTGCTTTGCATGATATGATATATTTGTGTTAACCTAGATTTACATAATTTACCTAAGTTAATAACTTGGCTAAATATCTAGGTTAATCTGTTGTTTTTAAGGAGTCTAAAACACTGATGAACCTAGAAACTTTAGGAAGAATGATCCTACTAAGGTTAACAAAATTAAAAAACCTAGAGATAAAGTAGGTCAATCTTCTAATAATTCTATGGGTCTTCAATGTTTTAGATGTCAAGGGTATGGTCACATGAAATCTGAATGTCCAACTTTCTTGAGGTCTAAGGGTAAGGCTATGATTGTAATCCTTAGTGATGATGAAGTTTCTGATGATGAGTCTGGTTGTGACGAGGATGGAAACTTTATTGCTTTCACTACTACTGCTGTAGTCAATGAAAGTGTGACTGTTGAAGAGAACCCTTCTGATGGGGAACTCTTTGAGGATGCAGATCTTCAAGAAGCCTACAATAAACTTTACAAAGTTGCTACAAAAGATGCTATGAATGTTGATTTAGGCTTAAAGAAAATTACATCTCTTGAGCTTGAAAAGAAAAATTTGCTTGTGAAATTGTTTAATGCTAATGAACTGTTGAATAATGTGAAGACTGAGAACATGCTTTTGCTTGATAAAGTTAAGAATTTGGAACATGATTTATTTGTTGCTAGAGAACAAACTAATAAGTCTGCTAGTTCCAAACTTGATCAAATGCTGAGTGTTCAAAAGTCTCCGTTAGAAAAAACTGGGTTAGGTTTTGTAGAAAGCATCTCTGTTTCTGAAACATATTCCACAAACTTTGTTCCTTCTTCTAAGCCCCCTGTGTGTAAGGTTTTCAAACCTGTAGAAGTCATACCTCCGAGAAAGATTAGGGTTGATCTTCAAGAGTCTAAACCTAAGACTTCTAACCCTTCTAAGGGCAAGTTGCATGATAGACCTGCATGGGTTTGTCATTTTTGTGGAAAGTCTGGACACATTCGTCCAAACTGTTTCAAGCTGCTAAGCTGCTAAGCGAGCAAATAAACCAAAAGTATATATGTCTCAAGCACAAGATCCTATGGTACTTATTGGTGAGTTGGTAAAGGCTCTAAACCTTTATTCCAATACTAGAGTTGGAAATCATTCTAATATGAATAAGAACTCCAATGCTTAAGGTGCATCTAAAAAGCTTTGGATGCAAAAGGCTCAATCCAAGTGAGTCTTTTTGGCATGGTCCGTGTGCTTCATTGCTCTACTCTTTGTGACCATTTTTTTTTTGTATCTCTTGTTTTTTGTTTTCTTTGTTTTTCTAGGATTTGCATTGCATAACATTCATGCATTTCATTCTAGGATGTTTTTGTTATTTTTATCAAAAAAATAATAATAATAATAAAAAAAGTGTTTTGCATTTTGTCTTGGATTTGATATCAAGGTTGACCATATTATCTTTACATAACATATTTATATACATTGTTTAGCTTGGATGAGCTTATTTTCTTGCACTTTACTAGTTTGAGCTTTGTAGTGCATGTTGTGTGGGAAGATGTTTGTAGTTTTTTATCACATGATCTTGATCTTGAAATCACATGCTTTTGATTGTCGGACTTGAACTTTTTGAGAAAGGCATAAATAATCATCTCACCACTGTTTGCTAGCCAATCATGAACACCTTAGTGCATATCGTAAGATTTTGTGCTCGAGAAAGTGTAGCACATGCACAAAAAGAATATAAGGTATAGTCTCGATTTAAATGATAAAATTGGTGTGTACATTATTGGACTATAATCAAATCAATCAAATAAAATTGGTGTGTACATTATCCCGGCTATTAATTTAATAAGTTTCTGATAAAATAAAATTTGTGTGTATATTATGAGGCAACTCAAGAAACTTACATGATTGCAAGCTTTTATTTTAGAAGATGTGAGAGTTATATGATGTAACTCTTTGAGGGATAGTCTCTTTTGATTGTAGGCGATGGATTTGTAGAAATTGTGCTTAATTAATATACACATGTCACCTCACATGTCTCTCAAGCTTTTGCTAGTTGCACACACTACACAAGTTACTCTTTGTTAAACTTTGTACATGATATTGTGTGTGATTTTGGTTTGGCCATCCAAGATTGAACCTTCCTTGAGTTTGTATGCAAAATGTGTTTTGAAGTTTGAGATTTTAAAGTGAATTGAGTGAATATCTTAATTTTTGGGAAATCAGGGCTTAAATCTTGTGTTTTTGAAAAGAATTCATCTCATACTTGTGCATTTTATTCATAAAATTCTTTGATTTGAGGAGTTTCTGCATAAAATTGCTGTGTTTTTCAAAAAATTGTTTTTTCCAGAATTTCAATCGATCATAGTTGTTTCTCGACCGATCGAAATTGCGATTAAATTCTTGGTCATGTTCTATCTGTTTTGATTGGGACTCGATCGCTGTTGGATCAATCGAAGGATTTTCGATCAATCGAACCTAATTTTCGATCGATCAAAAATCACACAGGAAGTTTTTTTTTAAAAGGATTAAAGTTCACGTGTTCTTCACTTTCCAAAAACTTTTTCAAACTTTTTCTCTCTTTTTCAACCGGTCCAAGAGTCAAAGTATATTTTTGTCGTTTTCCTCCGAATTCTTTGCAAGGATTTTGTCCTCTAAGGCTAGTATGTCCATTCTACCCTTCCTTTTTCATTTATTTTCATGTTTCATGCATTAAATCATGCATTTTAAGGGGTATTTCGCACCTAAGGATTTTTGGGGTTTTTGATGATTTAGGCTATTTCTTTCACAATTGATCCATGGGTTTTTGTTCTGGGGTACTTTGCAACTGTTCTTGATAATTTAATTTAATCAATTTGGTGTTTTGTGAGAAATTTAAAAATTCTAGGGCTTGAAACTACCCGAATTGAGGTTTTATTCAATTAAGTTTAATTTGATGAAATTGGCTTGTTGGATTGATTAATTTGATCATTTTAATGTATTATCTATCTTGTGTAATGATCAATTGGTCAATGTCTTGAAAATTGTACAAGTGGTTTTTCAAATTGTTGGGTTTTTGTTATAAACTCTATGCTCAAGGCAATCTTGTGATTTTAAAGTTAATTTGAACTTATTCTCAATGCATTAGAGCATGCATCATTTGCTTACACTGTTCATGCATCATATAGAATTGATATTTTCTATTTTGTTTTGTGCTAACTTGTAGTCTGCCCTTGGTTTTTCTTGTTTCTCTCTTTTGGTTCTTTTCTGTGTGTCTTTTCCTTCCTTAGCACCATGCCTAGGAAAACTAAGAGCCAATAGGTCATCCTCTTCTTCTTCTGCCCCATCTTTTGAGAGTGGCAGATTCTTGAGTGCAAAGCACCAAGAGACCTTTGAGACTCTTAATCTTAAGAGAAACATTTGGGCTGAGAGACGGTTTCTTTTAGATGAGGTAGATCCCGAGATTAGGCAAAACTTTGAGCGTAGGGGTTGGTTGCCTTTGTTAGATTTTTCTCAACCCCCTCCGGCTATCTTGATTAGGGAGTTTTATTCTAACCTCTTTATTCATGTTTATGATTCCAACACCATTCTTAGAAGTTGGATTCGTGGTGATGAGTACACCATTACCCCTTCGGTAGTGGCTGCTGCTCTTGGGATGCCTCTTGTTCAACATCCTGTCTATCCTTATGATGTGTCTCCTCCCCTAGACGACGTCATGTCTTACATCACTAGGTCTTCTATCCAGTGGGGTTCTAATCCTCGGATCACTACTGCTGAGCTCACTGAGGTTCACTATCTTTTCTTTAGGATTGCTTATCATTCCTTGTGGCCTATTTCTCATCTACACACCATCCCTATTGAGCGATGTGTATTTTTGTATGCTCTTGTTACGAATGCTCCTATTAGTTTTACTCATTTGTTTCTTCGTTCTTTGAACGAAGTTTATAGGAGTTCCTCTACTTCTTATGCTCTTTTTCATCCTGTTTTTATTCATAGGATTCTTCTCCATCTTGGTTTAGAGGAGTTTCCCGCATCTAAGCATGTTCATGTTATTGCACCTATAGGTGCCACCTTTCTTAGGCAGAGGGCTGCTCAGTTGAAATCAAGCCCTAAACGTCCTAGAGTTGAGTCTTCGGGTGTTGTACCTCCTCCTCATCCCTCCTCTACAGGTGATACTTCTGCTGAGGCATCTAACAATCCTCATGCTGCTGCTGCTGATGTTCCTCCGCCATCTACTTGGATGATTCCGACATTCGACGTATGTTGGAGACTATCATGACCGTTTAGGCGGCTCATGGTCAACTTTTGGTGGACATGTTTAATGAGCTTCGTGCCTTGTGAGTAGATTTGAAAAGTTTTAGACCGCCACCTCCTTTTGATGATGAGTGAGTGGTCTTTGACAATTTGTCACAAAAAGGGGGAGTGCATATATGGTGTAGAGAGGAGTTTTGGTAGTTAGGGGGAGATTTTTTTTTACTTGTTTGGAGCTGTGGAGTTGTTAGATTGTATCTAGGTGCTTCACTTTGTATGTATCTTTTTGGCTCATGATATTTGTGTTGGATTGTCCATGATAGGGGGAGATATTTCTTGTTTCACATTGTGCTATATTATTTTTTATGATATATGTCTTGTAGTTTATGTTTATGTGAATTCAAGAAGTTATGTTGTTTTACTTGTATTTTCCACACGTGCGTTTATGTGTTTGTTAAGTGTTACAGGAATATACAGGTTGATTCAATTGTGCTGCTATCTACACTTGCAACTGATGGAGAGTAGTTAGGTTGAATTTGTTATGTTGGGCTTTATATTTGTAATGGGCTGTTTATATGTAAACTTTGAGCATTGTGATATGTTTGTGTTTTGTCATGGATTGCCATTCGGGGGAGTTTGTTAGGTTCTAAGACCTTTAGGTTTAAATGTATTAGAACTCTAATTTGTAATGTTGGCAAATCATGATCAAAATGTTTAAATCATGTTTTAGACTGCTCAAAGTATGTGTCTTTAATGTAAAGTTGGAATCGAGTTGCTACAGAAGTTATTGTGCAATTCTGCTCGGCTAGATCGATCTAGAATTAGATTCAATCAATCGAAAGTCGTGCAGATTGTTTTTTCTGCAGAATTTCCAACTCAGCCTTAAGCCTATATGACGTGTAGGGTTTTATGTTTTGCCCTATGTATAAAAGGCAAACCCTAGCCACGTTTTTTATGTTGCTCATATTGCTGTTTGTGTGAATCTCTTGTGAGATCTAAGAGGTGCTTGCCTTCACACAAGCTTAGGATTATCAAGAATGAGATTTCTTCAAGAGTTTGATGATCATTTAGTTACTACCATAAGAGCTTAAAGATATACAAGCGGGAGTGCTTGTACTTGCTGGAGAATCCAAGAAAGAAGGAGTCTGTGGTCTCAGAGCTTGCACTTGGTCGTGTCAGTAAGTTTTCTACTAGTGGGTAGCAATAGGATGTTAGTGGTCTAAGTCGCTATTGAACAAACTTCGATTCTTTCATAGTGAATTTAGTTTTACCTTGAGGATAGCTAGGTTAAATCCTCCCTAAGTTTTTTACCGGTTTAGTTTTCCTAGGTCATCATATCATTGTGTTCTTTATATTTCAGCTGCTTTGCATGATATGATATATTTGTGTTAACCTAGATTTGCATAATTTACCTAAGTTAATAACTTTGCTAAATATCTAGGTTAATCTGTTGTTTTTAGGGGGTCTAAAACCTTTAGAGATTTCTTTGATTTTCTCTACCTAAGTATACTTTTGCTAGTATAAAATAAAAAAAAAAAAAATGTTTGCCTAGATTCAAGCCCCTTGAATCTGGGCAAACACTTTTTTTATTGGGCCACAGCATAGGCTTCAGGCATTCTTTTTTCTTTTTTGATTGGGCCATGGTTGGGCCACAGATTGGGCCCTAATCGTGACATGGCTGGGCGGGCCCCTCGGGGCAAGTTTGGGGTTGAAATAAAACCCATTTATTAAACGGGAAAGGTTCAAGTTTCTGGATCTGGCCTGCGAGTCGAGTTTGGGCATAAAAAAACTACCTTGAACCTGACCCATTGTCATTTCTACTTAAAGCCTCAAGGTGGAAGAAAAGAACATAGCTTTAAAAACCAAAACGGTCAAAAAAATCGAAAAAAAGATTGATTCCTGATTTTTTTTAATCAATTTTTGCCGATTTGATCGATTTTTTGTTGTTTTTTCTGGTTTTTACTAGACCAATTTCATGCCTAGTTCTCAATTCAACCTATTAAATCGGCTAGTCTGTTATGGAAAAGAGACTATAAAATTTAAGGGTGTGCAAAAAACCGATCAACAGATTGGACCGACCGAAACTGACTGAAATTTTAGAGTTTCGGGCGGTTTTCTGTTGTTCTCGATTTCTGTTTGAGAGTTATAAGTTTTTCGGTTTTCGGCTTGGTGGCAATGTTGGATTTTTTCACCCGAAACCAACCAAACCGAACTGATATATATATATATTTATGTAACACTAAGTTGCCTTAAAGTCTGTAGCTTAGTGGTGAACCAATATGCTTCACTGATAGTCCAATACCATTTCCAATACAAATCTAGTCAGAGCCAAGATAGTCTTCAGCTTTAGATATGCAAGATCATTGGTGAGTGGCTCTAGAATCTGGATACTAGTTGAGATCAAAGGATCCTTGAGGAGTGGTGAGGAGAGCTTGCATGTTTGAATATGCTTTAGTGGAATAGGAGTTGTCAAATCTATGGTAGTAAGAGAGAGCAACATGACTAGGTTTGTTGCAAACTTGGCAGACAAGCCGATTGTTGGAAGAGAAGTTGGTGTAGCCACAACCACGCCCCCTGCCTCAAGAAGTTTTCTGATTTGTTGAAGGAGAACCATGGCCAGGTTGATGTGCTAGACAAGTATGGCTACCACCACGGCCACTTCTTAAGGAATTTCCTTGGTTAGCCAAATTCACTACAGCAAGGTTGAGATCTGCAGCTAGCTGATTTTGTTCTAAATGCACTTCATGGGGTAGTAAGTGCCCATACAAGTCCTCAAGGGAGAAAGGATCAACACAAGTGGTCATAGAGGTAACAAAAGAGTTGTAGTCAGACTCAAGTCTAGCCAAAAGGAAAGATACAAGCTTAAAATCACTCAATGGTTGGTCAATTGCAGCAAGAGTGTCAACCAGATTTATAAAACTGGTGAAAATAATTAGCAATTAAAGAATAACCTTTCTTTAGTGTGATGAGCTGATAATAAATCTGCATTGTTCGAGCATGAGATTGCGAGGTGAACATGAGTTCTAATGATTGCCAAACATCATGGGAAGTAAGGCATTTGACCACATGGGTGAGAATCTTTTTGATGTGGCTTTAATGACTAAGTGTTCTCGTGTTGGAGCCTTCGCCTAAACGTTTTTGAGTTTTTTTAATTTTTTTAAACTATTAAAACCCTAGCATTTTATATTTATAAGTTCTGACCCTCCTACCATTTTCTTTCCAACTGCCCCTTCACCATTTTTTTTTCTTTCTCTCACCATTTTTTTTCTCTCTCACCCTAGCATTTTATTCCTTTCTCTTCTTCTCAATGTCGAACCCCTCCCCGATGCTGCTATTATGATTTGATTTTGCTATTGGTATGTTTTCTTCTCTTTTTCTTAGTGATTTTGTTTCTCTCATTCCAAAACCAGCCATCTTCTTCTTCTCTTTTTCTTGTTGCTTTTTTTTTTCTCCCCTCCCAAACACTGAAATCCGACTGAATGAAACCAAAACCAAATGTAATCTGTTGGTTCGGCGTTGGTTCCTTAGATGTTGGTTTTGGTGCCAAATATGTTAAAATCGACATTATCGGTTTAGTGCAAAAACTAACTTCAACACTGACTGACCCGAAACAATTACACCCCTAATAAAATTTGTCTTGTAGGACAATATCAATATGATAACTTTCATAACTATTTTTTCTCTTTGAGAAATGATATTTGCACAACATTTTAACAATATTTTTGCAACAAATTCTAAGTGGTAGATTATTACAGGTTGTTATTATTGGGACAAAAAAGTAATGTTAGTGTTAGGTTCAAATTTGAATCAATAACAACTAACTACTTATGATTTGTTGTGAAAATATTGTGGATACAACACCTCTTTTTTTTCCTCAGTTTTCGATAAATGGCTCGTGTCTAGCTAAAATCTAGGCACATTTTTTGATTACCACTCCAAATCAAATCATTCATTTTCCTCTCTTGATATTAATTTTAATTCCATTGGTCACGTTGAAGATAAACGCCTTTCTCTTTTATTTTCTTTTCTTCTTTTAATCTCTCTAAAAACATTTTTTTATAACCAATCATAATTAAACCTTTTTTTTCCTCTACTAACCTTTAACTTATTCTTATACACGATTATATATATATATATATATATATAAAATGTCTGTGTACGTGTGTGTGTGCGGGGCTTATATACAATTGATGTAAAAGTACTTTTATTAGTTTGATTTGAAATGAAATTTTTCTTTGTTGGTAAAGTTACAAGTTATTGTGCAATTATATTGTTAAGTGAAATTACAATAGTTCTTTTAATAAATCATAATTTATTATATTACACTTAAAAAGTTTATTCCATTATACGGGTTCTTTTTAGTAAATATTTTATGTTATAAATTATTATGTATAAGAAAATATGACTTTTAATATGAAAATATTTAAAAATGAGAAGAATAGGAAATTAATAGCCAAAATTTATTATTAGTATCTAAACTTTAACCCATTAGTAAATTTAGTCCTAGAAGTTTAAAGCAATCCCTTTATATTACAATTATCTTTTAGTTTAATGAAGTGATGACATGTTAGTTTTTATTTTGGTAAAATGGATGTTCTGTATGAAAGATTTAATAGATGTTTACAAAAGTATAAAAAATAATATATATATATATATATATATTAAGTCTGTTAAGAACTAAAAGTGATCATTTTAAATATTTAGAACTAAAATTCGTTTATGGTTAATTATAGAACAAGTGTGTAATTTTGCTCAAAATTAGTTGAATCTCCACAAGTATCTCTTGATAAATTTGTTTCTAGCAAAAATAATATATGACAATTTTATATAAATAGCTTACAAATGAACAAGAAATTCACAAAAACAAGTTAGAAGATAATGAATTAATACAATAGAAACTAGAAAGACAATAATGAATATTGTGAGGACCCGAAGACTTAAAGACCCGAAGACATACTGGGAAGCATAAGGAATAAAGGAGAATAAAAGTCAAGGGCCCGAGGATGAAGTGGGATGGTCCGGAAAAGTACAAAAGGTAGATTGGTGATGTATGTGATATATTACAAATATCTGGGTTAAGATAGATAACTATGAACGTTGCATTGAATGTTCTGCACCAAGCTTTCTGGCCGCATTGAATAGGGAGTACCAGCTTTATCCATTACATTAATGTGGAAATGACCTGAACAGTACAAGGCACAGAGCAAGAGCTTTTTTCCATTACCGACTACAAAGGAATGGACAAGTGTCAGTAGATGGGGTTGATTAGATGAGAGGTGTAGGGCTGAGATAGTAAGGGAAAGGAGTATAAATAAGAGAGGAGGGAAAAAAGGAGTGGGGGAGAAAAACAGATAATGAGAACGCCATGAACTTTGTTGTTGATACCCTCTCTACAAATTCATTATTTTAGGCCTTGAATTATTAAACGCTATAATTGTTGGGCTTGTGCATAATTCCTGGTCCTTACAAATATAATGATAATGATAATGATAATGTAATAATAATGTGTGTGTGTGTGTGCATGTGAGAGAGAGAGAGAGAGAAAAACAATTCTTGATTAAAAAATAAATAAACAAGTTTAGAAAAAAAAAATCCGTATTAATTATATATACAGAGAAAACGAGCTCACTTAAAGTTTTTATCTTAAGTTTCAAATCGATCAACCGGCCCTAATCCAATGGGGAGGGTCTTAGTATATAAGATACGTATTGAGTTTGAACATCAAACATTTAGAGACGGCAACAAGATGTCAGTTAAATTTAAAGGAAGCCTAAAAGCACTAGACCATGGGTAGGGTGGTTAAGATTAGGTTGTGGCCCAATCCCGAGGGAGTGACTATGATTTCCTTACCCTTACTGTTCAAGAAAACCAAAAGAACAAAAATAAGATCTACATAAGAATACCTATAAGCTTAGACAAAAGTTCAATACATTTTCATCTGTATATCCACTTTAGGTTTAAAAGCGCTGCTTCCAAAAATGTCAATAAACTCTAGTTCAAATAATGACACATCCTCCTTTATTGGAATGATATGGATAGAATCGGGGTTTAAGATCCACTAAAAGAACTTTTGGGGGGGGGAGGGGAACTACTTTGACAATCAAGAATATTGAAGATTACATTGAGCACTAGACCTCTAAATCAATGTTCTTAGAGCTCATTGCTTTAAGTAGTCACCTGCTTTAACACGTGGAATGGTTGAAGCAAGTTGAGTGCAGTTGATAGATAAAAACTGAGATCTTCTAATTTTCTACATGAATATTCCAATGAACAAAAAATAGAGAGCGACTTTTCGGGAGTAGCAAATTTACCAAAAAGAAATCCTAGAAAATAGCAGCTTTAAACCATATATCTAGACCTTATAAGATTTACAGAATATCATGATATGACACAATGATAGAAGATAGGAAGACTCACAACCACAAGCTAGTGATATATGCTACATAATGGCTGTGCTTTCAACTGAAACTTAAACTAACACTCGTCAAACCTAAACTTTAAAATATTAAGTGCATAAAATAAACATGTATTCTGAAACATTCGATCCTCGAACGTGTACTCATACATCATAAATCCAGTTCCAATACAGGATCTACTACTGCTTAGGCCATAGAAATAATAGATAGCCTAACGAAATAAGTACTTACAGAGGAAATTTTCTGTCCGTTTCAGTCTCACCCTGCTGTGACACTTCTGGTGTAATCTCATCAATATTCCTCCTCCGTGTCTTCAGCCATGGTAAGGGACACTTTGTTTGTGCAACAGAATCAGGTTCATGATTGCTAAGGTGCCTGACCCTGAGACAAGGCAGCACGACTAGGAATAAAATGAAAAGAGAGAACATAGCTACAAGAACAAACATCATAATCTCCCCGTGTAACTCAAAGTGCCTATCTTTCAAGAACAGAAGCTCATCTTGTTGTTGTTGTTGTTGCTGCTGCTGTTGTTGTGGATTGTAAGATGGAGCCATGGAAGGAGAGAGTGAGAGCTTGGAATTTGAAGCAAATACCCATCTTCGTGTCATACTCATATCATATCTTTTTTTCTTTTCTTTTTGGCTAAAGCATGCGGCCTTCATATCTTATAGTCCTATTACTATATGCTATTGTCTTCCATGGAATGTGAAATGATTGACTAAATGCAAAAGAACCAAAATTACTATTCTCTTACCCACTACAACAGCATTGTAAGTAATGAATGATTTTAATGCCTGGGGTCATTTCTGTCTTGGACTTAACTAATGTGGAGTGTGGACCTTTGTGGCCCAAGCTTGATTTGTTGTATCTATACATTGTCCCATGTGTTGTCAATATCCGATTGCTTCTTGGATTTTGCAAGGTCCTACGTTCGGGAAAAAAGAGCGTTGCACCTTAGTTGGGAGGTGTTGAGTAACATATACAAATCAAATCTTATCTTAGTGCTTAAGAATTTTGGACAGCCTTGATCTTAGGGCTAGCATAGTTTCCGTGTGGGGACCAAGCCTCCATATAAATCCTCATGTCTAACGCGTAAATCTTAACCCAAAGGCCAATGATGTGATAGCTGGATCTGACTCTCGAAAAGTAAAAATAGCTGGATCTCAGGCTAGAATCTTGTCGACTTCTCTTTGTGAGGGGTAAAATATATATATATAAAGGTAATGTCATCACTGTCAAGCAGACATTCCATAATGTAAAGAATCACGTTAATGCCCATTTCTAATTAATTAGATTGGTTGTATTTATTTCTTGTAATAAAATATTGCAACACAAACTAATTTTTATATTCATCAGTAATAAAAAGCAATCATCATAATTACGAAAGACATTATTATTTAAACAAAAAATTTAATCTAATTTTGTCCATTTATATTGGTGAATATTTCCTTAGATTTGCCTTTTGCATTTTTGTTTGAGCATTATCATTAACTGGTTCACAAGATTTTTCTATAGATATGCTCGGACTAATCATTGTCATTGCAATGTTTAAAAACAAATCTTCTTCAAGTTAAAAAATAAAAAAATAAAAAGAAGAAGAAGAAGAAGAAGAAGAAGATTGACAAAATCCACATTGCATTAAAATATTTATTGACTAAGGCGTAAGAGAAATTTTAAAAGTATAATATGGGTCTTTTATTTTTCAACCCTAGAATTTATGCAATTCTCAATCTTTTTTTTTTTTTCTTTTTTTTTTTTTTTTTTTTAAGTGTGTGTATGTGGGGGAGGGGGGGGGGGAGAGGAGTGAACTCTAACTTAACTCTAGGGGCAAAGTCCAAGGAGTAAACCCGGGGAGTATGCTCGGTCCGAGGTATGATTGTAGATGGAACGTCAGACTAACCAAGTGTAACCAATTAGATTCACAACCGAGGAAATCTAGAATAGTAACCCTCCTAGGAATCATAACCGAGGTAATCCCCCTTGAACCTTCTTCCTGAGGTCATCAAGATACCTTGGATAACGACTCATTTCCTTAGATATGACCATCCTACTTCAACCTTTCTCTCGATGGACATGATGAAAAAATTGCAAAACCCAATGAAATAGTCACCTTCGCATTAATGAGACCCCTTTACCTAATGTCAACCACATTCAATGTTGAATAACTAGCTTGAATAGTGACAATACCCCCAAAAGCCCTCGTTCATAATTAATAGGTGACAGTGTAGAAGGATGATGGGACAAGTATCTCCTGAAACCAGTTAGGAACTGGACAGTTGAAGGGGGAGGAGAAGAAGGGAAATTGTTACAAAAGGAGAGGGGAAGCCACAAGGAAGGGGGTTTAGAAAATTTGGAGAGAGAAAGGCTGGGCAAGAACAAGAGAGAGAATTAAAGAGATTTTCTTTTGAGTTTTTATCCTTCAAATCCTTTTCATGTACCTCGGGAACACTGTATTTTCATATATGAAAGCTTGATTCAGTTTACATCTGTCTTTAACTTACTACTTGATTCTCCCATTGTAAAGTTTTTCCCATCTTTTATAAATTAGTTATGTAGATCAATTACTTCCATCAATGTGCTCTTTTTGGGTGTTTTTGACTTACACACACACACACACACACAAAATTCAACCATTACAACAAGAGAGAAATTGCAAATTTAAATTCTAATTCTCCTTGTTAGGGTTATAATTTCTATGTAATTGGCTAATCCTATGACAAAACGCACTTTACTTGTAATTAGATAGATCTAAGGTGGGTTTAATATATTAAGAAGTATGTTGCTCAAACATATCAAGTGGTATCTTTAAAGTCTTGAAAATTGATCTAAGAAATAAGTGAAGAAAAGTTGATTCATTAATTCTCGACAGAAACTCGATAGATACTGCTATCAAGGTTAAATGAAGAAGTTCGATACAAGCTCGATCTATCGAGAATTACGATTTCAGAAATTCTTTTCTCACAACCCTAGTCATATATAAGACATATTTTAAAAGCTGTCATACACAAATATAGAGACCTAGAACTCATATACTCTGTGTGAAGCTGCTGCGTTTGTATGCTTTGGGGTTTTGTAACCAAGTGTTTCTTGATCTTCATCATTTATGAAATGAAGAACTTTGCAACTAATAACAATCAATCAAGTTGCTGGAGTTAGTCACGTATTGAGATCCATGCAAGGGAGTTAGTCACAGATTTGAGATTTGTGCAACAAATGAAAGAATGCTACTACAAGATCAAGTCCAATTAGGTATTGGAGCGAAGGTTCAACTGTAGGTTGGTATTTTGGAATAGGTTAGAGTAGTTGAAAGATTCCTTATACTTGAAACAGCTTGATTTTTTTATTAGTGGATTCTTGAGAGTGGTGACCTTAACTTCACCCGATGGGGTTTTTGTCTTGTGAGAGATTTTCTCTATTTGTCAACAAATTCCTGTGTTATTTTATTTTCCACTACATTTTAGTTATTTGGTGATTTATTGGTGCCTCCACATTTTGCATGTAATTTGACCTCATTAATCAACTTGGGTAATTGAATTAATTAATCGAGGTCAATATATCTTAACCCAACAAGTGGTATCAGAGCGGGCACACTTTAATTAGGTTTTAATCTTTGTTATGTGATCTATTGACCCTAGTTGTTATGGATCGTGGATAATCGTTGATTATACCTCCTCTTTTTTATGGTACTAACTACGCATACTAGAAAGTGCGCATGAGAGTTTTTTTGCAGTCTTTAGATGAAAAGGTATGGTTGGATGCCAAGGTTGGATGGACCAAACCTATTGATTCGCCCGTGTCTTGGGATGATGACAAGATCAAAGCTACAAATTTCAATAGTAAAGCATTGAATGCCTTGTTTAGTGCTGTGACTAACAAGGAATTCAAGAAGATCTCATCCACTGAAAGTGAAAATGTAGCATGGACAATCCTTCAAAACATTTATGAAGGTACAAAGCTATGAAAGATTCCAAACTTCAAAGGCTTACCACTAGTTTTGAAGAAATAAGGATGGATAATGATGAGGTGTTCAATGAATTCTACGCTAAGCTCGAAAGACATAGTGAATTGGAGTTGGAATGAGAGGAAATCTTCACTAAAGTTGATGAAGAGATGGATGAAAAAGATGATATTCATACTGCCTACTCAAAGCTGTACAAGAACTCTGAGAAGTATGAAAAGCTTTATAGGCTAGCCACAAGAAAGCTGAGTGAAGTGGAGTTGGAATGAGAGGAAATCTTCACTAAAGTTGATGAAGCAAATTAAATCATCAGAGCATTGCGGTTTGAAAACAACTTCCTAGTTGAGAAGACTGAGTGTCCGTTTGGATCATGTCTACACGTCTGCGATTTTGCCTTCTTCTTTTTTACCAGCGCCTCTTGTACTGTTCATGGGACTCTTACACTGTTTATGGGACATGAACAATGCATTAAGGCAAAGCTACAGTATTTTTAGTAGTGAACAGTAACCTAAAAATTATTTTTTTATTGTTTTCAGCAATAAGTTTTCAATTTTCAGCAAAATAAGCGGTATCCAAATACACACTAAGAAACTAGATGCTGAGCTATTTCAAGTGAGAGCTCAACTAGAAAGAATTTCAAGTTCTAAGTTGGATGAAATGCTAAATTTTCAAAAAGCTGCCTTTGATAAAACTAGTCTCGAGTATGATCACTCTCTCTTTCTCTCTCTCTCTCTCTCTCTCTCTCTCTCTCTCTTCTTGTAGTACTTCCTCTAGTGCTTTGAATAATATTATGTTTGTTTCTCCTACTTTTAATGCTAAATCTAAGATAACTAAGCTCAAAATTGAAAATGTGAGTGAGGTTAAGCATGATATAGGTAAATCCATTTTGGGAGCACCCCCTAAGGTTGTTAAAGAAACTAAGCAGAACAATCATCACTCCACTAATAAGAAGTCTCAACCAAAGAAAATTCACTTCTGTCTTCACTATGGAGCATCCCTCACTCATCCAAATTGCTAAGTGGCTTGCCATTCAACAAAGCAATAGTGTGTTATAAGTGGCTTGCCATCACTATGGAGGATCTTGACACACTTATCCAAATTGCTATAAGTGGCTTGCCACTTAACAAAGCAATAGTGAGTTATCTTAGAGGCCACAATCAACTTCAAAACTCTTTGGCTCCTCTTGGGGAGCTTTTAAAGGCTGTGATGTTCTTGAGAAACTTCAATGGGTTTAATCCTCCTTCGTATTCTCCTATAGAGAGGTCTCAAAAAAGGAAAGCTTCATCTCCCTCCAAGTCTCTTGTTTAAAAGGAAAAAGACTCCTTCAAGTGATTCCATCCCTGACCTTGCATCTCTTGTTTGTTTGTTTTGAGTCAATCTAGTTTTATTGCTTTTTTAATATGTCTATTTGTGTGTTTTGTTTATTTCTTTCAATAAAAAAAAGGGGAAAAATCTGGAAAAATACAAAAATAGTATGTGTATGTGTATACTGGTACTTGTGTACCTTGGATGGCCTTTGAAACAAAGTTTCTCAACTTTGTATCTCTTGTATCTTAGATGAGCATCTTCTTGCACTACTAAGCAATGAGAGCTTTGTGGCTCATTATGTGATTTATATGATTTGGTTAATCTTTTATTATTCATATCCTTATCACTCTTTTTGATGGGAAAGACTAAAAAAATCCAAAGAGAAAGACATAAATAAACATCTCACCACTAAATCACATCAATCATAAAATATCTATGCGCAATTCATAAAAGTTGTGCTCGGTAAGGTGTAGCACTTACACAGCAAAAACAAGATGTTTGGCTTACATAATTGGGTAATTTATTTCTCTCTCTTATATGCCCGGGCATGATATGCCGTTATATGTTTATAAGAAAAATATGCAAAGAATATGAAAAGAAAAAAGAATCAAAATGTTTTTAAATATGATTGCAAACGTGTTTCTAGAAGATGTAGGAGTTATATGATGTACCTTAAAGGTGATGGTCCCATCAAATAGTTATGATTGTGTGTGGATGTATTTGATTCTCTTATATTATTATCTTCATATGATGAGACACTTATCCTTTCTTGCAAAAGATTCTCACACAACATGCATACTTTTTGTTACTCTTGATATTATTATACAGGTACAATGTGATTTGGTCATCACAAGGAATAAATGTGGTAGTATAAGTTTACTAAACTGTCTTGACTTTTTTTTTAAATAAAATAAAATTAGTTAGTCTGGTTTAGTGTGTGTGCTGATCTAGGAATGCTTTGCATCTATAGTCTGTGATTTGTTTGAGTGCTTAGCATGCTTCTTTGAGGTTTGGTTTGATGTCTATCTTGTTTGCTTTCATCTCATGTGTTTTTCCTCATTGAAAAACCTTGCTTCCGATTGCTTGATACTAGCTCGATAGCAGCTCAATCCCTCTTAACACAAGCCTCTTCTATCGAGGTTTTTTAAGTTTCTCTCAATACCTCTCAATAGATATCCCGATCCATCGAGCTAATTTTCTGAACTCTTTGTCTACTTGATAGAAGCTCGACACCTCCTCGATCGATCAAAGTTTTTGGCTATCAACACCTCCTCGATACCTCTTGATCGTTCGAGGAGTCTATTTATATATATACTCAAGGTTCGACCCATTTCATTTCATTCTTAAATATTTCTCTCTTTCTCTCAATCCAAACACTTTCTTTTCACCAAAAACGTTCTTCTCCTCAAGATTTCGACCTCTTCCAAGTTCAAATCCTTCTGTAAGTTGTCTCAATCTCTTCTTTTCCTCATTTTTCATGCATTTCATTAATTTTGTGGCCAAGGTTTTAGGTTTTGGGAGATTGTTTTGGGGGGGGGGGGGGGTTGTGTTTTTGTTGAAATTCTTGGGTTGGGTTTTGTTGCTATGTAATCATATGATCATGCATTGCAATTTCTAGCATTTTCTTCACATGTTCATGCATTCGAGGATTGTGTGATTGATTATATCTTGTCAGGGCTATAGTTTGGATTAGGTTTTGCCCATGATGCAATTTCTTTTCGCATATAATATGCTCATGCATTCCTATGCATTGCTCATTTCTTCTTTATCTTTCCTGATCTTTATTTATGTTGTGTCCCTTCTTTTCTCTCCTTCCTTAGTTTCTATTCATGGCACCTAAGAAATCTGCTCCTTCGAAGAACTTGATATCTTGTTGTGGTTCTTCATCCTCTTCTCTTCCTTCTATTCCCATTAGAAATAGGTTCCATGATTTGAAATCTTAACAGGATTTTGAGGAGAATTTTTGTGATTGTGCGGTTCATTTGAAATGCCGAGTCATTCTGTCTGATTTTCCAGACATGCCTCTCGCTAGTGCGTTTAGCTCTAGGGGTTGGGAACCTCTATGCGAGAAACCCTTGAGGTGTCCCAGTGTGTTTATACAGGAATTCTACTCCAACATACACGCTATCGATACCTCTATTCTCTGGTTCACTACAGTATTTCGAGGAACACGTATCATAGTTACCCCGGGGCTCATTTTTGAGGTACTAAATGTCCCTAGGGTAGTTCATCCGAACTATCCTAGTCATCCCCAAATCTATTCCATCTCTAGAGATGAGTTGGCCACACAATTTTGTGAGTTGGCCATGGTGTGGGGTGATCTTCTAAATTTCTCCACACATGACTTCGCTAAGGGTCCAAGGATCCTTAATATAGTGATGACCTTTGTTCTCACTCCACGGTCTCACTATAACACCATCACTGAGCCTCGTGCTCGCTTTCTTTCCTCTCTCCTTGAAGGTTTCTCTCTATACTTTCTTTCACATATGATAGTATCTATGATAGATATTTATCAAGACACAGCTACACATGATAAGCTAATTTTTTTTCTTTAGCTATCACACGCATTCTCACACACATGCATGTTTCTATTCCTCCTTTTTCCTCTCTTTCCCTGTGTGGGTGCTATTAGTCAGGAGTCTATATGGAGGAGTGATGCACCACTAGCCTCTAAGGCCAAGCAGCCTCATGTGGAGTTCACTCTCGCTTAGCAAGAGAAGGCTGGCATTCGTCCTGCAGAGGATTCTGCTTAAGCTTCTCGACCCACTTCTTCATCTACTCCATCTTTTTCTTCTAAAGTAGAGGCATCTCTTACTGCCATCCTCTATCATCTCCAACTCTTACGTGCTAATTTTGGTAGTCATCTTGACCATCTTTCTGATGAGATGTATCAGATGAACACCAGGATTGGACGCATCGCTCACCGTCAGTCACACCTTGGTGGTTTTGCTCCTTCTCCCTCACACGATCCTTCTGAGTCTTCTAATGGTGGAGATGATGAGAGTGATGATGCTTCCAACTTTACTCGTGATGATGTGATGACTAATTCTAAGTGACTCACCCTTTGTCACTTGTGACAAAAAGGGGGATTAGTTTTGGTTATATGAGAGTGGTCATGTTGTAAGAGGGAGAGCTAATCTAGTGATAGGTGGAGAGTGTTTTTGAGAGATGTAGTGAGGTTTTTGTTGTATAGTTCTCATTACATGTACCTTGGTCTTGTGACCTTTTACATTCATTATACTTCTTCTTTCCCTATATATGATGATGATGTATGTGTTTTACCTTTATCTCACATATGTTGTTTATTTTCTCTCTTTATGCACATGTTTTTATATATATATATAATTTGTCTACATTTCACACTTGATGCCTTGATAGTTCTTGTTTAAGTGTTTCAGGTAAGATAGGTTGCAAGTCTTTCATGTCATGATCTCTCTTCTTGCAAAGGTTTTCAAGAGTTCATAGTAGTAGTTAGACTTATATACTTTTTGTGTAATAGTTATGGAGATTGTTGTCTTATACTTCTCTCATAATTATGCTTGTGGTTCTGTCACAGATTGCTAAAGGGGGAGATTGTTAGGGTCATAATTTCTATGTAATTGGCTAATCATTTGATAAAACACACTTTACTTGTAATTGAATAGAGCTAAAGTGGGTTTAGTATATCAAGAAGTATGTTGCTCAAATATATCAAATGGTATCTTTAAATTCATGAAGATTGATTAAAGAAACAAGTGAAGAAAAGATGATTCATTAAATCTCGACAGAAACTCGACAGATACTGCTATTGAGGTTAAATGAAAAAGCTCAACACAAGCTTGATCTATCGAGAATTATGATTTCAGAAACTCCATATCTAAAATTTGGCCAATGTTGTCTTATTTGATTAGGGTTTCTTTTCTCACAATCTTAGTCATATATAAGGCATTTTATAAAAGCCGCCATACATGGATACAGAGACCCATAACTTAGATACTTTATGTGAAGCTACTGCGTGTGTATGCCTTAGGGTTTTGTAACCTAGTGCTTCTTGATCTTCATCATTTATGAAGTAAAGAACTTTGTAGTCAACAACAATCAATCAAGTTGTTGAAGTTAGTCACGTATTAAGATTCGTGCAAATGAGTTAGTCACAAATTGAAGATTTGTGCTACAAATGAAAGAAGGCTACTACTAGATCAAGTCCAATTGGGTATTGGAGTAAAGGTTTAACTGTAGGTTGGTATTTTGGAATAGGCCAAGGTAGTGGTAAGATTCCTTATACTTGTAACCGCTTGGTTTTTTATTAGTAGATTCTTGGGAGTAGTGACCTTAAATTCATCCGGTGAAGTTATTGCCTTGCAAGAAATTTTTTCCATTTGTCAACAAATCACCGTGTTAATTTATTTTCAGCTGCATTTTAGTTATTTGGTGATTTTTTTGGTGCTTCCACATTTTGCATGTAATTTGATCTAATTAATCAACTTGGGTAATTAAATTAATTAACCAAAGTCAATCTATCTTAACCTAATACTCCTTATATATAAAAAAGAGATCTGACAATGTTGTTGAACTCTAAATGTAGAGCTCACTAATTATTTAACATTCTTAAAAAAATAGCTTATCTTTTTATATTTAATAATGGATTCCACTAGTATTAAATGTGTTAAAAGGGATTCTCTCTCTCTCTCTCTTGATAGATTGGTACAAGGGCAAGTGGAGGCTCTAGGAATTTTGTCCAGGGTGTTCTTTAAGAAGCATAAATTATACAGTCTTATTTCCTTTTAGCCTTTAGGTAATTAGACTTGATTCAATGTTATTAATTCTGTTCCATTCCGGCCGGAAAATACCGTGCCAGTAAACTAACCGGAATAGTAACCCACCCTATTCCACTTTGAAAAAATTTCGGGTCATTCCGATCTATTTTGGGTGTTTTTGGGACATTTTGGTAAAAACCGACCAAAATTCAAGATTTGGCCGGCATGAAGTTTTTCCAAAAAAAAAAAAAATGTTCTTAAAACCAAAACAAATTTGCATTCTGTATACTGAAAAACCTCAAAGGGAAAAAAATGAAATGAAAAGAAATGAACAAAAGTACCTGTACAGCTAAAAAAAATCGTATTGAGAAATTTGAAACTCAAAACTTGAGAAGAGACACTGCCGCACTGGTACTGGTAGAAGACGCAGAAGTTATGAATGAGGAGGAAGGCAAAATGTAGATGCAAAAGTGTAGATGAAGATCTAATAAAATTTAAAACGTAGATGTAAAAGTGTCTGGGAACCGCTTATTTTGTTAAAACTGAAAATTTTTATCTGAAAATACTGTAGATAAAAGTAAAAGTTAATTGAAATAGTACAGTGGGATCCATGAATAGTATTAAAAAGTGCAATAAGGCCTATGAATAGTAGCAAAAATAAGCTGAATAGTAAAATAAGCTAACTAAAAATAATTTATCCAAACACACACGAAGTTTGGATTGAAATGAAAAATTACAATTATTTTACTATTCAGCTTATTTTTGCTACTATTTATGGGCTCCACTGCACTTTTTGATACTATTCATGAAACTTACTGTACTATTTCAACTAACTTTTACCTTTATCTAAGTAACAAGTTTTCAGTTTCAGTAAATTAAGCGGTATCCAAATAGAAAAGTGTAGAAATTGAGGAGACAGAAGATGTATGTGGTTAAGAATAAACAAGAAAAAAAAATTAAAAATGAGAAGTAATATATGTCTAGTGAGGATAAATAATAATAATAAATAATAAAATGTTTGAAATTGTGTTGTATTGGATAGTGTGCTTAGTCAAGAAATTAAGCCACTACCCAGCCTTTAGTAGTTTTATTATAATTTTTTCTTTTTTTAGATTTCAGTTCAAAATTTTTTTTTTTTTAGTTTTTCCTTTTTGTTTGAAAAACCCCAATATATTGTTAAGTTGCTCAAATTATGGACCAAAATTTAATTTTATTGGCATAAAAAAAATTCAAGGTGGTCCCAAAATTTTTTATAAAGGTAAATAAATATAAAATTTTAAATTATTATATATAAATTTTCTTTTCCAGGTCAGGGTGGTCCTAGTGGCGGCGCCACATATAGGTCAGGGTTGTCCCAGGACCACCCTGACCTGAATTCTTTTTTTTTTTGTTTTTATATATATATATATATATATATATATATATAATAATAATAAAAAGAATGATTTATTTACCTTTAAAAAAAATTAGGAACACCCTAAAAAAAAATTAAGAACACTCTCAAAAAAATTTTATGCCAATAAAATTAAATTTTGGTAAATTATTTGTTACATTTTAGCTGGTACCAGTTTTTAGAAGAAAAAAAGAAAAACTTGTAAACTGACAAACTCGTCAGCACAACATGTCATTACTTGCGTCGAATGCCTAAAAAACAAATCCAGCTATTGCAAAAGTCGCCCTTTCTTCTTCTTCCTTTTCGTCTTCTTTGCTTCGTCTCAGACGTTCTGCTAGTCTACCTCTTCTTTCTTTTTTTACTCTAGTTTTTGTTTTGTCAAGTTTTTTCTTTAGTTTGTTTTTTAGACTTTTAGCTTGCTAACCCTATCCACGTGACAAAACTCAAAAAGCTAACAAAATATTTTGATTTCAAACTTATTTATTGAGTTTTAATATGATATACATATATACACTCTTATTGTACTATTTTTTGTTGTTGTTTTTCATTATTTAATTACATATTTATGTTTTAATATTCTAAAACAGTAATTGTTATGTAATAACTAAATTATTTGAGTGTCAAAAAAGAAAAACTAAATGATTTGTTTTATTTGAGGTTTACTTATTTAGATCAATAATTTTGTGTTGTATAAGAAAATATAAATATATATTATTTTTAATTTTTTTTAGAAACTCCGAAACACCTTGAAACGGTACGTCGAAATAGATCTGTACCAAAATATTCCATTTCACTAAACAAACCGAAACATGGTCCAAAACGGTATTCATAACATTGCTTTCAAGCAAAAAGAAAAAGCTAAAAAAAATTCGAACTTAAATCTAAAAAAGGAAAAATTGTAACAGAGAATTTGAAGAAAAAAAAATTGTAACAAAGCAAGTCCACCGAGGAACACCCTGATAAATAATCCTGGAGCCGCCACTGGGTGGTCCTAGGACCACCATAGCCATAAGGTGGTGCCGCCACTGACAAAGGCTTTGGATTTTTAGCCTAATACTACTGACACACCCAATTTTACACATACTAAAATGTTCATATTTTAAACATACTAAAATGGTCAGCTATGACTAGTGGACAAAATGTCCTGACTCCACCCAATGTATATCACATAAGCAAAGGTTTCCTTATATATATTCAACTGCTTCTATGAAAAATTAAACAATTTATTGAATTAAGAAGAGTCACGTACATCAGAGGGTTTATACTTATCTATAAACATCCAAGGAAAAAGAATGACATGCATTGATTTTAGGAAGTTCTTACCCGTTAAGCATTCTCTTATTCCTTTCCTTCCAAAATGTTCCACAAAAGAAATGATGGAACTATACATTCCATACCCTAACCAAGAATAACCTTGTTTTTTGTTTTTCTCCCCAACAACATTGAAATGAAAATGTGGGATTCATCATCATACTATAATATTGGTGCACATTCTCACATTCGAAAGTTCCTCTTGATGGTGTTTATAATAAGCTTTCTTTTTCCCCCCTAGGTTATAAACTTTTCCCCACCTGAAGAAAAAGAATAACCTCGATCTTGACAGCTTTTTTTCCCCCTCTATGAGGGCTACAAACATGTATATTTATAAATCATTTCCTTTTATACACTGTTATCGGCATCACCCATATATTACTCGAAACATCAATAAGACAAAAGAGAGAAAATAGTATTCGAAGATTTTCTAACCATTGTGTTTACGCATAGAATACCACCCACAAACTGAAGATGCTCTGTTATTAGTACTCTCGCCAACACGTACTCGGCATTTTTCCCTGTGATATGAAATTTTAAATAGATTTTTTTTTTTGGGATTGGTTGTTGAAAATTTATTTATGGACTTCACTCATCCTTTTTCTTTTTCTTCTTACATTTTCTTGTAAAAGAAAAAAGATTATTTTAATATGTTATAAAGGGGTCTTTATGAGTTCTACTTTGGATCTTATTCTTATACATGGATGATTGAAGTTTTGTCATCTTAATCATTAGAACATTCAAGTTAGCTTGTATAAAATATTTCGTTTATTTTAATATAAAAATTTACTTTTTTTTTTTTACATACTTTTTTTTCAAAACACCACCTATCATATTACTAATTTTACACTATATTACATTAAAATATTAATTTTTCATAATTTTTTTAATTATTTATCTTTCTTCATACACAATAACCACTATCTATTTTTTTCCTTTAATCTCGAATACATAAAGAAAGAATAAAAAATTATATGCAAAGTAAATAGTGTCAATGTAAATTTACACATTTTTTACTTGATTGATGGAGTGATTTTGGAGGTTGAATGTGTAAAATTGATACATTTTCTGTTATGCATTGTTTGGTGCAAATGTTCTTATAAGCTATATGATTCTATTTAATTAGAAACGTCAAATTTTATAAAATAGACAAATGCAAGCGTTAAAATAGTTAATAATGCTAATATCACAAGTTTTATTATAATTAGTAATTAATATTTAGTCACAATCTTTCGCATTGAGTAATTGTTGCAAAGTGTGTGGTACAAGCTTAGCATTATTAGTGCGCTATTACTGTGACTATACATATGACATAATCATGCATTTAAGGTTCACATGCTAATAGAATGATCACTCGCACAGTATGAGGGATGCCAGAAAAAGATACCCCTCTAAATCTCCCCGAGGAATCAAAAAGCTTGTGAAGCAGTTTGTGAGGTAGAAATAAAGTTAAAGAACTTCGGAGAAAAACACAAAAAACACAGGATATATGTCCAACCAAATCAAGTCAGCGATATCGATGCGTAACCTTCCTCCTCGAGATGCGTTGGCCAAGCTGGTCCATCTGGTCGATGAAATTATTTCTGTGTTTGGTTCTCTGTTTTAAGTTAAGGATTCTTCTTATTCACAGGGCCTGTTATTTGTATTGATTGGCTTCTTCTGCATGT
The DNA here is from genome assembly GCF_040712315.1 of Castanea sativa. Classification (NCBI taxonomy): domain Eukaryota; kingdom Viridiplantae; phylum Streptophyta; class Magnoliopsida; order Fagales; family Fagaceae; genus Castanea; species Castanea sativa. The sequence goes on from NC_134020.1 coordinate 19,037,548, forward strand.
TGATACTTGTTAGTATACTTTTTATTCTACAGTTTGCTATATCTGTTTGTTCTCTAGACCAGACCAAGCCCAGGGCTTCATTCCATAAATGATAAATGTAAAAGTTGAAACCTATTTTAGATGAGCATTACTGATTTTGAAACTTAGATCTTTCACGTACAGTCCATCTAAATAGCATAAGCTCCACAATTTGTGCAACCAACCCAAAAAGGATTCTAGCTACAATATCCGAGCAAATATACACGATAATTGTTCATATGCAATTTTGCTTTTTAATATTCTTTTTAGTAAGAGAAATAATTTGGGAGATTAATAAAAATTTTACAAAAAAAATAATATTTTAATAAAATATAGTGCAAAATAAATAATTTGATATAAGTGTTTTTGAAAAGAAATTATATAAAATAGAAAAAATAGTTTTTTTTTTTTGGATAAACAAACAATAGGAGTGGCAAAATTGGAAATGACCCACGAATCCGATACAACACGACATAAAATTAACAGGTTATGGGTTAAGGTTTGATGGGTTTGTGTCATATTAATTTAGGTTGACATGACAAATCCATTTAATAAATAGGTTGGGTTAGTGTTCAACCTATAGAACCTGTTTAACCTGTCTGACCCGTTTAATTAAATGACGTTTTACTAATATGTCCTTTATACCTTAGGTATATAAACTTTTTAGTTGTTGTGGTTTACTTTCTTTGACATAATGTGATTAATTATTTGTAATATTGAGATATGTTTTAGTTTTGAATGATTATTGATGACGCAGTTACTTGTTAGTTCTGAATTTTATATTAAAAATATTTATTTATTTGTTTTTTCATAATTTTTTTTATTTTGATAAAATTTAATAAACAGGTCGACACAACTAACCCGTTTAATAAATGAGTCATATTAGGTTGAGAAATCTTGACACATTTAATAAACATATTGGGTTAGTGTTCATCTATATAGTCGGATACTCATCAGTTGACACGACACAAACTTGACACGCAAATACAAATTGCCACCCCTACAAATAATGTGAGAAAAGGAAAAGGTTTCTAATACAAAAGCAATGAACAAACTCCATTCAAAAAATGACAATAACTTTTAAGAAACAATGGAATAAATTAAAAAAAAAAAAAGTTTTATGTTAAAATGGATAAAGAATTTTGTACCTATTAAAACAAAAGCTCTTAGTATAAATTTAGTACGTACCACTATTGAGAATAGTACAAGTTCAAAATTCAAATAAATTGAACTCAACAAAATAATTTTCTTCAAAATAATTAGAAATCATCACATCAGGAACTCTCTAGTTCTATTGGTCTTAATTTATGCAAATCCACAATTTTTTTTTTTCTTCTCTTGGAGTTATCTACAATTTGGTCTTGTCGCCTGTGTTACGGTCCTACGGTTGTGTTTCTGGCAAAAAGCTAAAATGTTTTTTGTTTTATGGATTTTTACTCAACTTTTTTCTAATAAAAATTTTAACAAAGTTAACCCCTTTTTTTTTATAAATAAAACTACAAGGTTCCTAAAAGCACACGTAATATCTAGAAATACAATTTTTTTTTTTTGTCTCTTGCAAACGCACATATACCGATATATGTAGATAAACTCTTCTGGTAAAGCCATAGAAGATAGAACCATGTATACATAAACAGTATTTCTGATACTCAAAAGATTTTCACTTCATGAAATCAAGAGCACTCGATGTTTTAGCTGGGAGATATGTGAAGCCAGCTGGGTGTCGTTGTCAGCCTGTGATGGGTTTGTAAGGGAGAATGGTGGACGGCCACAACGTGTCTAATCATGGAATGAGAGAGATGTGATCGTGATTGTGACTTATGAAGCCATATGAAATAATGGGCGGCTGATAAATGATGTGATTGTATTTGTGGCCACACCTCTTAGTCTTGAGTAATGCTTATATCATTGAAATTGGCACAATTTTTTGTCATAATTTGTCATAGTCAATTATAATTAGTAAAAGTACGTGAGTGATTATGTGAAGACATATATTTATTAATCATAGTTAATGATATGACAAATAATGACACAAAATTATGTTATTTTTAATGGTGCTAATATTACTCTAAAGTCTTAGGATATGTTTAGTACAAATATGACGTATTTCATCATTTATGCGTATGGGGCCTACAATACCATCACGAGAGTGTACTACTATAATGAGCAAAGTGCTGAAAACATATGATAAATGTATAATTAATTGCTTTAAAATTCAGACACCAAGTGGATGGTTGTGAAGCTTGCTCCAATCTATTTCAATTATTACTTTTTTTTTTTTGTCTTTTTTTTTTGTTGCTCATAATTCATAAGCAAAGTTATTATTATTATTGCTCTCTTTTTGGGATGATTTATCATTACTAGCATCCATATGGTACAATTTGTCTATTGGGAACATAAATTAATAATTCTTTTTTCGAAAATTGTTGATATTTATTTTTACGACACATTTTGTACAAGTCTGATTCAACCAAGCTCGACTTCTTTGTGGGCTCAATTTATGTATTATATTATATATTATTCTTTTAAGCATGACCCAAGCTCATGCGACTTATGCGGGAAATTGAAGAAGTGTGGTTTGGAGAGTATGGGTCGGTTCCTTTTGGACATTTTGCATGAGCTCAGCCCATGCGTGCTACCAAGTGGACAAGGGACACTGGTAGCACCTCAGGCTCATGGAGAAAGTCTTGTATTCAAAATTTCCACCTCAAAAGAGCTTTTATGCTCTAGGTGGATGTGCCCTTAATTTTCAGCCCAGCTCCATTTTTCACACCAAAACATAGCTGATCCTAAACTAATTAGTTAGCTTATTGTAGCCACCAAAGGCAGCTATCAAAAGCCTACAATGACAAGGAAATAATAGCTAATGAAGTCAACCACTTTATTTTCCAAAATCATGCTAAAAGTATACTAAACTCTTCCCTAAACAAAAGTGACTCAAGCCAAAACATCAAATTAGTATCATGAGGGATAAAAACCTCTTCCACTACTCAAAGACCAGTCATTAGCAACATCCCAAACTCTATATAAAACTCTCTTCAACTTAAAAAAGAACCAACCAAGTTCTACCCACATACCTGAAACTTCAGAGCAAAAACCCATTCAGCCAATCAATAATCTCACAATTCCGAAGCTTGGGGGTTGAAATATGGGTGCAAGGGAACCTTCCCTCTCTTCCCCACAATCTCTCTTAATTTCCTCTTCTCGGTGACTGTGGGTCGAAGTTTCAGACTTGTTGAACCACGTTTTCCCGATAGAACTGAAACTTGAGAGCAAAAACCCACTAAGCCAGGAAACATTCTCACAATTCTGAACCTTAGGAGTGGAAATATGGGTACAGGGGAACCTTCCATCTCTTCCTCACAACCTCTCTCAATTTCCTCTTCACTGTGACTGTGGGTCGAAATTTCAGGCTTACTATGTTTTTATGCTTTTTCCTACACTTTTGTTATTAGCATTTTGATTCTCTCTTGTCAAAGCACCATTAACCTTTTGTTCATTATAAATTTGAAATTTTGGGCTTGATTCTCCACAATGAACACTTTTAAAGAGCCCAAAGGGAGATTTAGGCCGTTTTCGCATTTTTGGCCCTTGTCGCTAAGCGTCCCTAATAAAAGTATGTTATCATTCTTTTATGAACATTTTTTTTTTTTGAGAAAGTATGTTATCATTTGTTTATCATACATAAATTAATAATTAAAGTATGTTAGGAAAAAAATGAACATAAAAAATTATCATTCTTTTATGCATTACCTTTTTGTTAATCAAACTTAACCATAGAAGAAATAAGAAAAAAAAAAAGGTAGGATTCTTTTGTGTGTGTGTGTGTGTGTGTGTGTTTTTTTTTGGATAACCAGAACTTTTATAAAGAAAGAAAATTAAGAAACAAAAGGAGTACAATAATCCCTACCAATATCAGCAATAAAAGGAGAGAGATTGAACTTATTACAAGAAAAAGGCTTTCTAAGACTACCAGCTAGCTTAACAGTATTTTGGACTACAACGTTACAAACACTACTAATCCAATAAAAATTGCAACTCAAAAAAATTCTTACTAATTTCTAAATTGTCTTTGATCAAGGAGAATATGGACCAATCTACTTGGTTTCCATTAGAGCTCATAGAAGCTAGCAAGTCAAAGTAGATTTTTGCATCTCTCTCCACAATAATTCGCACCCAATTTTTCTCAAGAGCAATTTGAAGAGCCCATAGAATAGCTGCAGCTTCAGCTTGTCAGGGAGATCACAAATCTTGCGGCTTAGCTCATATCTGGATCACTTCTCCATTCTTATCTCTAGTATTACAGTTAAAGTAGAACACTCGTGGGAGATTGCAGCATCTACATTCAATTTAATCCAACCTAAAGCAGGGGGAGCCCACTACTTCAATTCACTAGCTACTATGGAAGACTTTCCATTAATCATTGCAGATACAAATTCTTGGTACCTTTTGTCAATGTTACTGGCAGTAACAACAATGTTAGTTTGGCCACCATTGTGAAGAATTTGATTTCTTAAGTTCCAAATAGCATCCAAGGTGAAAGTTATATACAAATAAAGCCTAAGTGTTTCTTCTTTGTTGAATTGTTGCCCATATAACAGTGCTTTGATGGTTCTGTCACCACTTTGATGATGTCCTCAAATGAGTTTATAGGAGCAGTATCTAATCTTAAATCCCACCTTCCAGCAAGCCAAATTGCCTTGGCAACAGGACATTTAAAGAAGAGAACAAGACTCCACCTCACTTTCACATAAAGGGCAGAGAGTATCATTGGATCCTAATCTTAGCATCAAGTTTTCTTTGGTTGGTAGAGAATTTGACCCCATGCTCCAAAGTAGCATCTTTAGACTCTCAGGTGCCTTTAGCCTCCATATCTTCTACCAATGAATAGTAAGTGGAATTGAGGTGGGATTTTCCTTTTGGTCTACTCTATATGAAAATTTTACTAAAAATACATCTTTAGAGTCTTTAAAACCCAGATTAATTCATCAGGCTTTGGACTTAAAAGGTATTGGAATTCTCAGAATGGTTTGAATAGACTAAGGCTCAAACAACTCTCGAAGCATGGTAATGTAAATCATGGTTTATGAGGCTTGAAACCATAAGTGGATTCTGGATCATGTTTGTACTCTTAGGTTTTGGTTTGAACTCAGGTAACCAAGGAACCCAAGGGTCCACTCAAACATTTACGGAGTCCCCATTACCAACTAGATAGCAAGCACCTTTTGAAATGAGAGCTTTTGATTTTTCTATGGCTTTCCGAATTGATGGAGCTTTTTTAGGAGGGTCTTTTCTCAACCAATCACTTCTCACCTTATATTTACATCTTAGAACATTCATGGAAAAGTGGTCCCTTTAGGAGACCACCATCCAAGCCAATTTGGAAACTAGAGCTTTGTTCACTGCCTTGGTCTTCTTGAATCCCAAACCACCCTTACTTTTTGGTTGGCACAATTTGTCCTAAGCTCTCCATGCTACGTATCTTCCATTAGTATTTTTCAATTTCCACCAAAATCTACTAGTTAGTCAGAGCATCCAGGCTATCACAACTTTTTATAGGAATATCAAAAGTAGTCATGGAGTACGTTAGGAGTATCAAGGTGTACCTATCGGCCTAAGATAAGCTTTTACTTCTCCAACCTCTTAATCTAGTCTCAAACCTATCTTGTAGATACTTGAAGTCTTTTGTAGGTGTTTTAGACATGAATAAAGGAGCTCCAAGATAAACCGAGCCTTTTTTGAGAGATTTCATTTGCAAAGATTGTTTGATGATCTTGCTACTTTGTGTTTTGGGTGGCTTTAGAGAAAAATATGTCAGATCTCCCTGTTTATAAGTTGGTCTGACCGTGTACAGTACTCATCCAAGCATTCACAGATTGCTAGAGCATCCTTCCTACAAGCTGTTGAGAATAAAATAATATCTACATAAATAACATGAGTAATGACAGGACCCATAATATTGGCCTACACCTCACTAATGTTCTTCTTCCCATACTCCTCCAACATTGTAAACAATACTACTTGCCCTAAGATGAAAAGATAAGGAGATAAATGGGTCTCCTTGCCTTAAACCCCTTCCTAGGCCTAAATTGTCCAGACTTACCCTTATTGATTAAAATTTCAAAGGGTGCAGAGAAGACACATTCTATAATCCACCTAATGAAAATCTCAATAAGGCCAAATTTAATCAAAACATTTAAAAAAAAAAAAAAAACTCCAATCAACCTTGTCATAGGCTTTTTGAAGGTCTAGCTTGATGGCCATCATGCCAGATTTTACTTTTCTTGCTCTAAAACTGTGAAGCAATTCATGCACAACAATTTGATTTCCAGTTATCCATCTTCTAGGTATGAATGTAGATTGACATGGAGATATCATTTTATGAAGTAAGAGCCTTAATCTAGACACGAATTTTTGCAATTATTTTATATATAGTATTGCGTAAATTGATAGGTCTAAAATTATTGAAGGAAGAAGGATTTTGAGTTTTTGTGATGAGTACAATGAGAGAAGAATTTACCTCACAAGTCATTCTACCTAATTAAAAAAGAGAAAAAGATATCATAGCTCACGTGACAACCTCTCCTACAATTGACTAGTATTCTTTGTAAAAGATGGCTGGGAAACCATCTAGGCCTGGCGCTTCTAAGTCTTGCATTTGGAACAAAGTGTTCCTAATATTTGATGGGGTAGGGATTTTACTAATTTCCTCATTTTCTTCCACTGAAATGTAGGGGGTAATTAGATCTTCAAGCTCTGGGGGAAAGTCCATTGTCTTCTCAGTGAAATGATTTTTGAAGCTCTCCAAGAACTCCCTGATCTCTTTATTGTCAGTAATCCATCTCCCCGATTCAGATTTTACAACATCAATAGCATTTCTTCTTCTACAGATGATGATTGACAAATGGAAAATTTTGGAGTTCTTGTCTCCTTTTAGCTAGATTTCTTGAGATTTTTGTTTCCATAGGATCTCACTTTTAAACAACCATTCATTTAACTCATTTTGTAAATCAGTTTCTCCTCTGTAATTCTCTTTAGTGCCATTTTCCTTTTGGATTAATTCATCAATTCTAGTTTGGCAGTGGCCAAAAACTTTCTTATTCCACACCTCTAAAGCATTTTGAGTAGCATCCAGTTTTTTATAAAGCTTCATGAATTCAGTTCCTCTCACTTCTTCATTCCAAGCTTGGTCAATTACATTGTAGCACCTGTGATTCCTAATCCAAGCAACCTCAAAACGAAATGGTCTTGGAGCAAAACTATCTTGGGGGTTGGTTTCCAAGATAATAAGACAATGATATGAATTTATGGCTTTCAGGTTTTTAATGCAAGCTTTTGGGAATACTAACCTCCAAGAAATGCTAGCAATGCCCCTGTCTTGCCTTGCCTTTCCTTAATTGCTATTTTTCCCCATTACCGCCTAAACCATGTAAAGTTGTTGCTGGAGAAACCAAGATCCACTGCACCTAGCTCAAACATAATATCCTCCATATAGTTTGGGGTTGATGACCCTTCTCTTGTACCACCCCATTTATCATCATCACTAATGGTCAGATTGATATCTCTCATACATATCCAAGGACCTTGAATGGTTTCCAGCGGCCACTTAGATTTTCCTGTGCTTTCCTCTTCTTTTTTTTTCTTGCATTTGGTGGCCCATAAAATCCTATGAAGCACTAATCATAGACACTATCACTGACTTTGGCTGCAATCAAGTGCTTGTTGAATTCGATTACTTCCACATTAACATCACTTCTCCATAGTAAGCATAGCCCTTTTGCTCTTCCTTTTGCTTCAACTACTTCTTATCAAAAGAACGAATATTTCCCTTCATCAATTCCATGCGATCCACGTTTGCCTTCGTTTCACATAGAAAGATGATATCAGGCTTTGTCTTCCTTATTTGAGCTTTAAGAGCTCTAGTTGTCGAGACGTTGCAAATACCCCAATAGTTCCACCCTAATATTCTCATAGCGGTTTGGAACTTGAAATACTTTCCTCCTAATCCCTCCATGCAGAATATGGAAAGGTTTGATAATTCAAATCCATAAATAAATGCTCACTAGACAACCAAAAAATGCTCACCAGACAACAGAGCATAGCCACTAACCAAACTTAGTTCAACACAACTAAAAATACCATCTAGCTAACAATCTTAGCAAACCACTATAGCACCAAATGATTCTGCACCATCCAAACAACAAAATGGAAAGTAATTTCAACCTCAAAACAACTATACAACACCATTAAGGGGAGAGTAACATACCACATAAATTAGATCGCCACTTCTTAGCAAAAACAAAACACAAAGGAGGCCAATAACGCCGAGGAGTAAACGGTTTGAGGAAGCTAGCTAATCCACTTGACCCTCACCAACACACCAAGCCGTTGAAATGTTGATACACCAAGATGAGAAACTTGGCAAGAGAGACCAACATGACCCACACAAAGTAAGTATAAACCCAGAAAGGGTCAAAGAGAGAGCCACACAAAGTGGCGGCACAAGACCCATAAATGGGCAAAGAGAAACCACACAAAGGGTAGATACCAATCCTCCCTGAGTGTCGCTCACGAGAGGACAGCTGTGGAGAAAGCCCAAATCTCAAAGCACAAGATAGTAGGGGCACTTATTGTGCATTGAGAGAGAAAGCTTGTACTACAAAGCCAGCTTTGTGTGTTCTACATTGTCTCGTAATGTCTCTTATGAGCATAATTATGAGGGAGTGGGTCTGATTCTAAGTGTTTTGGGCTTATTAGGAAGGTCGGCCCAATACCCAGCAATAGAGAAAAGCTATTAGGCTCAAGGAATTGAGATCTGGCATCTTGGGGAAAATGGTCTAAAGCTCGAGGTCTGTGTAGCCCGTGTCCTCTGATGACCTTGACAATGAACTCAGTGTCCTCGAAAGAAATGTCTGAGGATCCAGAGGGTGGCTTCCGGATAAAGTAAATTCATTTGACCCACCTGCTTGGTATGATCGTATTTATTACTGAATAATTGGCCTAAACAGTGCTTTAAACCCTAAAAGTCCAGATGCTCCATGAAAAGAAGGGATAACGTGTCTAGTAAGACAAGTATCACACTAGTTGTGTGGTGAGAAAAGGTTCCAGAAGGAAAGGAAGAGGGGAGTATAAAGAGAAGCAAAACAAGCATAAAAGAGGGACGGGTGATCAAAAAAGAGAGAAAAAAACTTAAGTGTTCTTGATTGTTATTTATAGTTTCTTATCCTGTTCAAGTTTCCCATTGTGGATTCATTCCAATGCCTTCATTACAAATTAGTTGTGACGTTAGAAAATTGTTTTTAGCCACCACAATAATATTAATGAAACGTACACAATGATATTTATTACAAAAACAAAAAACACAATATTTACACTTTAAAAGTACTAATAGAAATTGGTAGAAAACCACCACATACTCTTGGTACAATGGTCACTTCATAAGTGTAAGTGTTTATGGGGTGTAGGGGGCAAGGACCGGGGTTCAAGTCTCTAGAAGGGAGTTTCACACACACATACATTTAGATTAAGTTAGAGTAGAAATTCTATCTTTTATATATATAAAAAATAAAAATAAAAATGATGGAAAGAGAGAAAGACACAGAGATTCCTTGTCTGTTGTTCTCAACAATGTCACTGAAACTGATTTTCTGACAATAATACGTAATATCTTAAGTCTTAAAAATTACAGGCTTTGCCAAAATTTGGAACCATTTACCAAGAGTGCATCCCTTCACCGAAAGTCACAGCTCTTCGTTATGGGCTAAATCAAGCCTATTATAAGCATTACTCATTTAGGTTTAGTCAGCCTTATATTTCTAATTTCTCTTATTGCTACATAGTAAACACAAGGCAAGTAGACATCTCTCATATCAATTTTCAACAATCTTCATACTTGGCAAGTACATCGTGTGACCTACATGTATGCCTACAAAGAAACAATTAGAACATTGTATTAAGTCTTGTTAAAGACTAGCATAACAACTGTTAGAGATTGAAAAGAGTATGGAAGGACACTCAAAGTAGGCATGTCTTTCAGTATACCTCAAGATAATTCTAACATTTAAGAGTTATGGAGCAATGGTTCGGATCGTTACTTTACCCCACTGAGTCCACTATCCCACTCAATATTAATGGAGTGGTGTGTATATAAACACCAAGAGTGGTACCTATTGCACACAAAACAAATTTTGCATTTCTCTCATAGTGTTTACAAAGTGTTGTGAGGCTCTTAGGTTGTGGGTTATATTTGCATCACTCTAGTAGTGTGCAACACTGTTGGAGAAACATTTTTGGTTCATGGGTTATACAAACTGGAATTCAAAACGTGTTTGAATAGCTGGTCTACGTGGAGGTTGGCTCTAGACATCGTAGAACAATCTTGAAGCTCCCATGTGATCGTCAGTTTAGGCCAAGAGAGATATGTCGAAAAACCAATTGTTTATATTCCACTGCAAGTCTCTGTTTCTCACAACAACATTCTCATCAATGTCTCAATATGCCTCAGACTCAATTGATCACAGTTTCATACCTATGACCTTTTTTTAACATAATTATTTTACTGCCATGTTAAACCCCTAATAATCGTATTATATCCACAATTATGTCACAACATACAAGCAATACAACCTTGCTTTTGTGAATACAAAATGTGAACATGTTACCAAATAATTTCTTTCACTCTAATGTAACTTACCTACTATTCTCGCCACCACCATTGTGCCAACATGAAATCTTAGTCATTTTCTTTGTGAAATAAATAATGAAAAATATTTTAATAATTATTTCAGAGGTTACAATTAAATACAATAAAACAAGCTATTTTTACTTTGGGAAAAACTTTTTCTTTGAAAGATATCAAATCACCCTGACCTTACATATTATTGTAACTGGAACTCAATGGAAAGAGTGATAAATAATTGACATCTTAAGAAATTGTTACTTGACAATGCGAGTGTGAGTTTTCATGTGTTATCGGATATATATATATATAAAAGATGATCAAATTGTTACCTTAGTGGTTAGCAAATATATTTACAAAATTAGAGAGGGAATAGGAAAAAACATCGAATTTTTGTTAAAATTAATAAATGAAGAACATTCTCTCAAAGAGCCTCCGTTGTCGTCCAGCGGTTAGGATATCTGGCTTTCACCCAGGAGACCCGGGTTCGATTCCCGGCAACGGAAGAATTGCTTTCCTTTTTGTTTTTTCCTTCATAATCTTTATTTTAGATAAAATAAATTATTGTAAATCAATACCTCGTTCCAATACTCACTCTTTCGGTTTGCCATACGCCTCTCACTCAGGAGACTGGGGTTCGATCCTTGGAATCAAAAAATTGGTTTTCTTCTTTTTTTTTTTATCATTACTTTAGATAACATTTTTTCTTTTATTAAATCACTAGCTTGCAATTCCATGCATATGCATGATTACACTTAAAGATAAACAATAAGATGCATAATATAATTCATATAAATATAATTTCAATACTATTGATAGAAAGATGTTCAATAAGATGCATAATATAATTTAAAAAATATTAAAAGTCATTTTTATATTTTGTTAACTCTTTCAAAATTTTTATAAGAATATTATTAGGTATAAAATGTAAATTGTCCACTTTTAAAAAAATTATTGTGAAGCACTTTTTTTTTTTTTTTTTTTACGATTCATTTATTCTTTACTCTTTAGTTTTTGTACTTAATAACTTACTTGGATGAATATTTATGATGTGATCCCAAAATTAAGAAATAAAATTTTTTAAGAATAAATAATTTAAAACACATGACGCAAAATTGAAACTCTAATTTGAGTTTCTCTTAGTTTCACCTATTATATATACTAGCATTTAACCCGCGCAATGCGCAGGATCATTTTTACACATTAAAAAACAATTGAAGGATATTCTTTCATGGACTAATCTAATAATGACTCTAATATCATAACATGATTGAGAGTACTTACTGAATATACAGCAATACCACATGTGTTTTTTTGTAAGGATATTCAGGTGAGAATAATTTAAGAAACAGGGTAACATACATAACTACAGGGAAGAGCTATTAAATGAAACTAGTGCAATCAATCATAGTAAATATATATTGTACCAAGTTTCTCTACAATAAGTTAGGAATGCAACTATATCTTTACATCAGATATATTTGCCAATGCAACTTGGATAGACTTAGATCCAAAATTACATCTTCTTCTCTAATTTGTCTCTCTATCTTCAATTTCGTAACTGTTAAAAAGTTACGAAGCATTGGTTGATACTTTAACCTTAATTTGCAAACAAAATTTAAAACTTAAAGCAATGGTAACAAACTATTTTTCTTAAGTAGATTTCTTTCATCAAATCCAAAGGTCAAAATAAAATTTATAATATTTAACTAATGCATTATAGTATACAGTTTATAAAGCAATCAGTAAGTGTGTTTTGTTGCTAGTTTAAATAATACAAAACTCATAGTACAACAATGCATAGAATTAATAGAAATAAAGAAATGCACTTATTCAAAAATAATAAATAATTAAAATGAAAAAAAAAGTTCTACTTATTAAAATCTTTCATATATTTTATTCCTTGCTTAATGACTTCATGCTTCATCGCTAAATCTTGTAGGTCCAAAGTTGTCAACAACCATGCCTTTGAACATTGCATTTAATCTCATAATTTCTTCATCTGCTAAACATATCAAAAATATCATCAGCCAATGTCAAAAATATTCCTAAACCTTACATTGCAAAGAGGACAATTAATTCTAAGAATACAAAGTCAAACAAAATATATATCTTACATTGCAAAGAGGACAATTAATTCCAAGAATACAAAGTCAAACAAAATATATATCTAGAGGTAGGGGGGAGAAAACATCTTGATCTACCTTAATTGAGCACCATACTAATTATTTAATATGAAAAACAACTTAAACATGAGGTTATATGCAACAACAACATGAGTTTACATGCAAAATTCAATGAAATTAAGATGAGTGCGCAAGGTTCCAAAATAATTCAACAAAACAAAGTATTCAACAATATGAGTGATAGAAACTAACAATAAAATAGATGCTAAGATACCCAAACTTGTAATAAATATTTAGGTATTTAGGTTTCGTCACACATTCAAGCATTTATTTGAATACAAAAACAATATATATATATATATATATATATATATATATATATATATATATATATATATATATATAGTTTTTTAGGATAGAGAAACCAAATAGTGCCCTTTTAAAAAAATAGAACCCCTTAATTGTCAATCTTCCAAGAAGAGAGAAAGAAATTGACATTAAAAAAATAGACATATTTGCATATTCCTCTTTCTCTTGAAATCATACTAACCTGACCTGCTAAAAAAAACAGGAGATATATTTTGTGTGTTTTTCTTCAGAAGAAATTGATTGGAGTAGCAATTGAATATAAACACAGCATACACAATAAGAGAAGTAGAAGTTTGTTTGGAGAAAACGTTACTCTGTTTTGACTTTGGAGTTGTGATGGTTATGAAAAAGGGTAAGAAAGTGATATTCTTTACTGTCTCCAAGAGATCTAGTACCTGATAGCAATTTAATCGTAGGCTGAAGATATTTCATGGGTACCTAAAACAATGCCAATAAATAATAAAACATAAAATTTGTGCAGTAAAAAACCATGCTATCCAAAATTTAGAACTGAACAAAGAGCACGAAAATTTGTTTGAATAAAAAAAAGAGAGAGAGAGAGACTAAATTTCATACCACATCAAGAAAAACCCTTCTCTGTCTTCTTTGTTAACTTCAAAGTTCAACCAAAGCCTCTCCCTATTGCCTGTACCTGAAATCTAATATAAACTAATCAAATCTAACCTGAACACCTAAATATAAATGAAGCTAACCAAAATATCAAAACCTAAATCATATTTAGCAAACTAATTTTAAAAACATAAACACCAGCAGTGGTTCCAGCAGTCTAATAGTAGCAGTAAGGCTGAAGATTGTGGTAAGACAATCTCACAATGGCAGTTCTTAACCTTTTGATTCTGTAATCTTCTTGCAAAATACCCTCCATCTTATCTATCAAAGATCTTTGTGAATTTGTGCTTCGACAAAAGGATGGAAAAAACATACTGACAATTGCATTTATTTGAGGAAGAAAATAGGCAGTTTTGATGGCAATTAGCTTTGGACGAATGGGTTTAACGTTTGTGTGAGATGTAGTGTCTAGCTTTGGTTATTTAGACGTGTTTGTCTCGTATAACCTTTCGCTTTTTAACTTAAACATGGTGGAGTTTTAAATGGTTTTTTTTTTTTTTTTTTTTTTTCTGTATGTCAAAACAGCTATATTGATGAGGCCTTGTGATCATGATGAAGATACAACAACTAACAACCTATTAATGATATAGCACATCAATTAATAAATCAACCAAATAATTAAACATACAAAGGACACATAAACAAAAAAACAGAACTCTCCCTAAAGTGTTTGACTTCCTTAGACAATGTAGCTCAAGTCATAGTAAACATTACCTATTAAAAAAAAAAATAATTGATGGGAAAAAAAAATTGAACCTCAATCCTAAAGCCCACTTGATGTATTTTAAAACGAAATAAAATTTGGTGTATTTTAATAAAATACAGCATTAGTTCATTAAAAGACACATATTAAGCTATTATTATTTCTGCACATCCATAAACTCCAAAACTTCATGGATATCCCATTTTAGAGAAGGAAAACACATAACAATGCACCCAAAATTTTCCATGATTAACATCTCATAATGCTTAACGATATGGCATGAAGGGAGTTCTAAATAAGAGAACTTAAATAAAAGAATCCACCCATACATAAAGGCATGGAATAATCATTGATAATTGTCAGGTGAAATGTTCATTGTCAATTTCTACTTTACTATTCATTTCAAAGTTTTATACTAATATTCAAATTAGTTTCACGGTGCTTGTTCTTAAATTCATAATTAATTCAATCTGATATTAATGGCCATTTATAAGAGGCAATGGAACTAAAAAAAATTAACTATATAAAAATCATCTACCACTAAAAACTACTATATTCCTGTTTTTGTCATATATCCGCCAGTTTCAAAATTGGGCAAAGTTGTACATTAAGGAATCAATCCATGAGAATGTGCACATGTTTAGACTTTTTGAGGGGAAGCACTAATATTAAAAATTAGATTCACTACTTCTTAGAGGCATCTGAAAAATTAATTAATCTTCACGTTGATCATAGCAATATACAATTAAGTAAATATCTTGAAGAAAAGTCAAAAAAAAAAAAATTGTTCCAATAAAGTGGAAACTATACCTGGTAGTACTGCTCAGACTTGGATTGCTTCCAAGGATTTGCCTTTCCACCTACAAACCCAGAAAAAAGAAAATCTAAAGAAAAACCCTTTAATTTTTTATTACACAGATTTAAAATTGAAACTAATCAATGACAAATGAATTCTACAATTGAATCCAAGAGAGAGTTATATAAATCTAAATTTGTACTTGATAAACACTGAATGAAAAAATTGGAAACTCTTCGCCAGGAATGCTCATTCAGGAAGCGTAAAGAAATTGAAGAGACCAAAAATACTCTCTGCTTTGTAATCCACAAATTACCCAAAACAATTTTAACTCAAAAATCCAAAACCAAACCAAAGCAACACATATACCATAACCATAAACCAAATCTAATCCTATAATTGATCAAAAAAAAAATCTAACCCAAATGGCTAAAATTTGACCGACAGTTAGCATTGCTGTAACAATTCAGTAGGGTTCAGACAATGTTCATGTCTTTTTCATTTAAACATCCACAATAATAATAATCTCTAAGAAAATGCATCAATTAACATTTTTTAAACCTCAGTGAAACACATACATGTTCAATATACAAATCTCACCAATAATGGAGGATTTAAAGGTTCTCTAAAGAGACTGCATCAATTTTTTATTTTTTTATTTTTAAACATTAAAGCAGAAATATTTTCAAATAGTAACATTCCCCAATAATGGAGAATTAAAAGGCTTTCCGAAATATAACTCCCAAAGTAAATGAATTTATTCTGTTCTAGATGTTGTTATGTTGCAGTTATCCATGATGATGAACCCTACTTATTATCCATTTCCCTTCATATTGACTCCTAGAAATGTGCTACAAAATTTCAAAGATTAGTGGCAGACGGGAAGCCAAAGCTTTTTTTCTAATTAAAACATGATAAGTAACTAACCAATTTGAGTCTTAAGAATTGAAAATGATCTCTACCATATTTAGATGTACCAAAATCAAGAGTTCAAAATATGGTAATCCAGTAACAATAATTAAATTGAAGATCATAATTATAGCATTTGACAATCATAAGCTCATAAAGTACTGTCTTCTGTGTTTTGTAATTGTAGTTGTAATGTGAACTTCTAGACATGTTAACTGTAAGTATAAATAGCACTTCATGTGTGGAAATTACTACATTTTTTTCATAAAACATAAATCATGCATTTTCAACAATTACAGAATAATCACTAATAGAACTCAAAATCCTTAAAAGCAAGACAATGTAATCATTGAGTTAGACTGAATTGGAAAACTTCACAAACACACAAATAAGCCAACTTGATTACAAAACATAGCAGACAAAAAAAAAAATCAAAGAGAACTCTAACTATCTATTTAGCTATCGGAAGAAGATTAGTGGAATCATAATAGTTTTATAAGTCAATTGAATCCAGAACAAAAACCAATTCAAACCTGAGTCTACCCACACCTAAATATGAAAAAACATCTTGACCTACCTTAATCAGTAAAATCTTCAAATTAGCACTTGATCAAACCATTCACTTACAGACTGCTGACTTTGAGTACAACACTACTTATTTAATAGGAAGAACAGCGGCCTGAGCCTATATGCAAAAATTAGTGAAATTAAGATGGATGCACAGAGTTCCAAAATTAAGATACCCAAACTTGTAATAAATATTTGGTTATTTGGGTTTCGTCACACATTCAAGCATTCATTCAAATACAAAAACAATAAATAGTCTTTTAGGATAGAGAAAAATTATAGTGCCCTGAAAAAATAAAACCCCTAATTGTCAGTCTTCCATGGAGAGAGAGAGATTGGCATTAAATGATAGACAAATTTCATATTTGCATATTCTTGTTTCTTCTATTGAGGCGAACATTTTCAGTATTGCATTCAAACTAATTAACCAGAATTGATTTAAACAACATGGGATATATTATATGGGTTTTTCTTTAGAAGAAATCAATAAGAATATGAATTGAATATAAAAACAGCAAACACAATAAGAGAAGTAGAAGTTTGGCCAAAATGTAATATTTGAATTGTAGACTGGAGATATTTCATGGGTCCCTAAAACAATTCCAGTGAATAACAAAGCATTAACATTTGCACAGAGAAAAAAAATGATATCAAAAAATTGGAACTGAACAAAGATCGTGATAAATTTATTGAACAATAATAAATAATGGGAGAGAAATAGAGACAAAGAGACTAAATTTCATACCACATTAAAAAAAAAAAAACCCCCCTATTGTCTTCTCCGTGAACTTCAAAGTTCAACCAAAGCCTCTCTCTATTGCCTGTACATTTTTTCCTTGTTCTCTTTGCTGCTGTTTGACCCTGTACAGCGTAAATGAATGTAATATAAATCAAATCTAAACAAAAAAACCCAAACCTAAATCATATTTTTAACGACCTAATTTTAAAACATAACCCCAAAAAAAAAAAAAAAAAATACCAGCAGCGGGTCCGACAGGCTAAACATTTTAAACGGCATGAGAGGCAAGGTTGAGTGAAGATTTCTGAGATTTTGAAGTGATTACTCATATCAGTGAAGGTGTCTGCTTGTGACCCGTCCGAACCCGAGATAGCAACACGAACTCCTCCGAATCCTTACCGTTCGCCATACACACACACACAAAGATCGATTCAAATCTGATTTTTCAAAAAAAAAAATTAAAAATTTGAGGAATTCAATAATATAGAGAGCAAGAAACAAATACGTGAATCTTGAATTGGAAAAAGATTGAATTAAAGAACAAACCTGTAGCCTAGATTGAAGGGATTGAATATTCTTGAAGAAAAAGATTAGGGTTCGTGAGAAGAGAGAAAGAGTTTGGGGATATTGGAAGAGACTAAAAGGCTCTTCTTCATCTTGATTGGTGTCTGATATTTTGGATTTCAGTTTTTGATCTCTCGATCTCTCTCTCCTTTTCCGTTCTCAGTATCGCACGTGGAGTGCTATAGAGCATCATGAGGTGTGCTACAGTTCCGTCTAGACAGTATGGACAACAATGTCATACACTGTTCACCTTATTTAATTCGTTTTTTCTCTCCCCGTCTGCAACAAACTCTCTCCTTCTCTGTCATTCTCTCTCCGTCTACAACCCATTTCTTTTACTCATTTTTCTTTTTCTTCTCATTGTTGTTGTTTTTCTCTCTTCTGTTCAGCCTCACCGCGCCACCTGATGCCGATCAGTGTTGCTGTGGTATTTTTTTTTCTTTTGTAGAGATTTGATGCGTGGGTTCAGCAGTGGATGTGTTCAGATGGTGATGAGTAGATCGGTTGGGTTCTAGGTGCAGATTAGTTGGGTTCAGGTGGTGGGTGGGCTAGCCTGTGGGTGGGTCGGCGGTGGGTGGGTGCGAATTTGGTTGTGTTTTTTTGTTTTTGCTTTTGTTTTTTGTGGTGGTGGTTTTGGTGTTCTGCTGTGGTGATTCTGGTGTGAGACGGTGGTGGGGTGGGATGTGGGGTGTTGATGGGTGGGTGGGTGGGTGGGTGGGTTAGCGGCGGCAGTGGGTGGGTCGGCCTCCCCATGGAGTTCAACTCTTTTTTCTCATTTCTCTCTGTATATTGGCGGCTAATGGATTTTTGTTGGTGGTGGCGGATTGAACCTATGGGTGGTGGTGGCGGGCTGTGCTTGGGTATGGTGGTGGCGGCGACCTGTGCTAGGTATGGTGGTGGTTTTGTCACTGGTTGTATGGGTTTTTATTTTGTATTTTTTTTATTTATGGTTTTTTTTAATGTTATTTTAATATTAGTATATATTATTTTAATGTATAGAATTAAAGAATAGAAGATGTGATAAATGATGAATGGTAAAATGGTGTGTTAAAATAGTAAAGTATACTTTTGATGTGTCAAAATGAGATTTTTTATGAGAGAACTGATGAGAATGCTCTAAGCCATTTTAATTGTATTTTAACCGGTTGGTTTTCTTTTGATACAAGAGGTTTTTAAAAGGTGTTGTAGAGTTGCCAAGCAATATAATGTATCGCTTTTTAAAGATAAATGTATCTGAATTTTAGATAGGCAGTTATCTTATTGAGAAATGATATGTTCACAATATTTTTACAATATTTTTACAACAAATCTTAAGTGGCAGGCTGTTATTGGTTGTTATTATTGGGGCAAAAATGTAATCTTATCGTTGGGTTCAAATTTAAACCAATAACAACTAACCACCTATGATTTGTTGTGAAAATATTGTAAAAATGTTGTAGATGTAGCACCTCTCTATCCTATTTGTTAGCACCTCCTTAACTGTAGGAATCAACTTTTTCTCAGAGTCCTATATATATATATATATATATATATATATATATATATATATATATATATATATATATATTACTGATACTCAGAACCCACTCTTTTTGGTTTGCTAAACACCTTATCTGATAGCTGATTCTAAAAATGAAAAATTGATTGCTTTCATTTTGAAAAATGAACTTAAAGCCCACTCTTTTTGGTTTTCTGATAGCTGATTCTAAAAACAAAAAATTGATTGCTTTCATTTTGAAAAATGAACTCTACAAAAAAACAAAAATTTAAGAACAATTATTTTTAATTGTCTTTATTTCCATTTTTTTAGAGATTTTATTTTACGCTCTGTTTGTTTCAGTATCAACGTTTTCTGAAAAATGGTTCATTTTCCAAAGAGCATTTTTTAGAAAACTATATCATTTTCCAGTGTTTGGTAACGACCTTGAAAATGAGCTTGGGAATGTTTTTTTGTGTTTGGTATGCAAATTTTTATTTTTATTTTTTATATCTCTTGTGTAATTTAAAACATGCGTATTATGTAAACTAACTAATGTAATCAATATTATAAAAAAAAAAAAAAAACCAATAATGAATTTGGTTTTCATACTAAAATTTTGATAATAGATACAATAAAAATTAGTCGTCAAATTTTCATGATCTCTACCACTCATTTTGCTCATATATATGGACAGGAACGTCCACACACACACACACACACACACACACACATATATATATATATATATATATATATATATATATATATCAACCTTTTGTCTATATACATAAAATTGACAGGGGAATACATCTTTAATAAGTACAAAATAACAATAACTTTTCATTGTCTACTCTTTTTGCTGGTACACTAATTGTCTATTATGGCCAACCAGAAGTCTTTAATATTACTCAAAATTATATATTTATATAATGTATTTACATAATATATTATCACTACATAGTATCTGTATAATGTATCTATCAACAAAAAAGATTGTCCTATGTAAAAGCTGTTAGGATTAGTGCCCTTAAATCCTATTGTATGATGCTATGTATAATATTATGTATGACATTATGTATGACATGATGTATGAATTAATATTGTGATTGATAAAGTTATTTTATTATTATCTAAAATAATGGTAACATGAATATGAGACATTATCATATAGTCCATGAGATGCATTGTATGTGATTTATGTGAAAAGTCACAGAAGATGTAAATCACAAGTTCTTTGTAAACTCAGAATTAATAGTTCGTAGTCGGTGATGAAATTGGGCATTTCATCTGCGAAGACTATAACGTGTCAACTAAGATGATTTGTCTTGATCATGGAAGTGGAAACTTCTAGTTGATATGTTGATATGTTTTAAGAGTTAAAACATATTGAACAGGACCGCTGTGAGATTTATTATTCTTCTAACGACTGTCAAATGAATAATAAATCTCACGACTTCTATTTGCATGAACTCTTAATCCTGAGAGAATAATGGACCTGATCATGAAGTGTAGGTTACTTTGATATATCAGGAGTGAGATCTGAAGTGATGGTCAAAACCTCAGTATGTTGGGCAGCCACATTTAGTGTTGATGGAACATATATTCTCAAGATCGAATTCATAGTCTCTTGATGGAGATATAAAATATTCCATTGAGATTAGTTTAATGGTTCAGTTATTCAGAGAGTTAGGCCTAACCACTTTAGTAAGAAATTACTAAAGTATATATTTATGAAATTGGATTTCATAAATATATAATGAATAACTTTAAAGAATTAAACCGGGTACTCAAGGATAAGATGTAGTAATTTACAAAGTGGCAGTCTACGTTTATGACTTTGTGTTACTACGAATACTTTATGAAGGGGTTACGTGTATAATAAAGTCATGGGATATAATTTATTAATAAGGCCTAGAGTGCAATTATATTTATATAGTGGTATTAAATATAATTAATGGTAACTTTGGACTTGTCAAGAGTTGACGGAAAAGCCCAAGACCCATTGGAGCTAGTGTCTTATTGGTCCCTTTTGGTCCCACTTCAAGCCATACACTAAAGCCCAATTGGAAAGGCCCAATAGGCCAGTCCAATTAGATAATCAGTTAGTTATAAAGGGAGAAACATACAGAATTTTTAAAAAGAAGAGATTAGAAAAGAAAAAGAAACGGTGTGTGAGAGAGTGTGAGACACACTTTCATTCTCTCTTGAAAACTGATTGAGAGACCACACATCTTGGGCATAAAGTAGAATTGGAGTGAAGATTAAAAGTGTTCCCAAGTGCTTCTAATCTTTGTTTTGAATTTCTCCACACCAAGGTACGTCATCTTGTTCTTAAATTCTGAAATTTACATTGTGCACGTTATCAATCATGAATGAAATTAGACCCTAGTTCGTCGCTTCCGCTGTGGGTTTTGCATGAGATACAAAACCAGAATTTTTCCTTCAAAAGCAATTTAGAGCCACATAGGCACTATGTTTAAAATTTTCATCTTTTGCTTCATTCATTCATTCTTTCTTCTTTTTTATTTTTTATATTTTTATTTTTTTAGTAATTTTATGTGCAAAAAAAACGTATACATGGAATCCATCAAACCAAAAGTTTCTTAGAGAGAAAAAAATAAAATAAAGTTTGAAATTCAAAGTAAAGAATTGAGATTTTGGTAGAGAGGAATGAATAATTACAGCTCCAAATATGTTCTCTTTTGCAAGTTGGTAGAGAGGAATGAAATAATTACTGAGTAATGAGGGAAAAAATCTACTCAAAGAACTGTGTTATAAAGGGAAAGAGAAATATGGAGAGAGAGTGAGGGAGAGAGATCTATGGAAGAAGAGACCAGAGTGAGTGACAGTGAGGGTGCAAGTAAAGAAAAAGAAAAGGAAAAAGAGAAAGAGTGAGAGTGAGAGAGCGTACTGTGAGAGAGATTGTTTTCTAAAATTTTTTTTTGAAAAACAAGCTATAAAAAACAAGCCTTATTTTTATTACGATTTTCCATTGACTAAAGATAATTTTCCGTTGACCAGTTTTTTTTTTGTTCTACCAAACACTGGAAAATGTGGAAAACTATCTTTACAGAAAGTTTTTCAGCAAAACAAACAGAGCGTAAAAAAGAACAGTCTATATTACTTGAGTACAAGACCCTTGACCTTGTAAACGATGCATATAGAATTTTAACTCAACATATTAACAATATCATATAAAATCAATTACACAAAAATTACATGATGAGGCCAATAACAACGCATTATTGTTTTGAACGAGTAGTTCCTATGATTGACATTTGTTATAGTTAGTTCCTATTATTGATATTTGTTCTAGCGATTGTTTGATCATCAATCAACTTGAAGAGAGATGAAACGTTAGATGTGATTGATAAATATAAGTAAATAATTTTTTTTTTAAAAATGTCACCGTGGATCCATAATCCTCGCCACTGATTGGTAAAAGTTATTGTAACAGCGGACATCATTGAACTTTTTTTTTTCTTTCCTTTTTTAGAAGAAAATCAGTCCATTTTATTGGAAAAAGATACCTAACCAAAATCAGTTAAGAAAACAGAGTTGATGTGTTGTGGAACATTCTCCATCAACACTTGAAAATTGTTATCATGTTTAGCAAGCTTATGAGCAATAGTATTACCATATCTATGGATATGTGAAAATTGAAAAGAAGAAAAATAAGCTGAATAGAATTTGGCCTCGACAATAAGGTGACCATAGGAAAAGAATGAATCATTTTCGCTGGAAAGAGCTTTGATGATGATCTCTGAGTCACCCTTTATAATAACCGATGTAAGGCTGAGATTTAGAGCAAAATTGATAGCTAGCACAGTAGCCATGGCCTCTACATCAGCAACCGAATGAGGGAGAAGAATCTTTTCTGACATAGAAGCTAAGACCTTCCCTTGAGAATCACGGACCACAACCCCTGAACTTACTTCACCCAAGTCTTGAAAAACCGCACCATCAAAGTTAACTTTAACCAAGGGAGAAAATAGAGCATGCAAGCGGACACGATCTCTCTGGATGATCAAGGGCAAAGGTGATGGACCTAGGTTGACACGCAAATAATCAGCTTGAATTTGTTTAACCATCGGAAGAATATCAGAGAGGGGGAAAGGTTTATCTTCAACGAAAAGTCTGTTCCTACGAAACCACAGAGTCTGGATAAACATTGCAAATTGAGCCAAATCTTTTCCCTCATCAATAATAAACTGAACCAGATCCAAAAACTTAGGAAAGCTTTTTGAATGACGGAAATCCCAAGCCAAGTCAGACTTTCACACACTCGAGACTCCAGAACATAGCCAAATAGCATAAATCATGTCCTCAGGCACTTGCTTACAATGTTCACAGATGTCTTCAGCCAACACATTTCGTCTAACCAAGTTGGTTTTCACTGGAAGGGCATTTTTTACAAGCTCTCCAGAGTAAGCTCCTAACCTTGTTTGGAACTTTGATCCCCCATACATGTTTCCAAATCCCTTGATACTGATCCAAATTGGAAGAAAATTAAGATTCAATTGCTTTCTGCTTTGAGAGAAACTTGAAACTTGACTTCACGGAGTATTCACTCAAAGGGACATGGGGCCAACAAATTTTGTCCTCCGAGAATCCTTGCCCAAGTGGAATTGACTTGATCAGGTCCACCTCTTGAATTGAAAATAGATGCAGAAGGTCCATAGTCTAGGAATTGTGATCAAGTACGAAAAGAGAATTTATCAAAGCTTCAGACATAAAATCCACTAAAGGAGATTGGATTTGGGATGCTCCAAAGATGGGAGCCAAGCATCCTTCCATATACTGACGGTAGCCCCATTACCTATCTACCACCGTGCCCCCTTAAGTAGAACTTCCCTACCTTTTAGGATGCTTTTCCAAGCATAAGAACCATAATTTGTCTTTACAACCTCCATAATAGAACAGTTTGGAAAAAAATCTAACTTTGAATATACGGTAGTATAGAGACTATATATTGTGGAGGAGGCACCAAACTTGTTTAGTTAGGAGAGCATCGTTAAAGAGATTGAGGCCTTTAAATCTCATACCTCCATCTGATTTTGGTTGGCAAAGAGTATCTCATTTTACCCAATGAATCTTACAACGATCTCCACGTTGATTCCACCAAACCTTTCTAATCAAAGATTCAGAGTCCGTTTGGATAGAACTTATTTTATTGAAACTGAAAACTGAAAACTGAAAACACTGTAGCAAAATAATTTTTAAATGTGTGAATAGTTTTGTGGGACCCATTTTTAATGAAAAAGTTGTTAAAAAGTGAAATTTTTAATGAAAAGTCAATATATGCTGCTGGGTAAAAAAAAAGCAAAAACGCGACGTAGACGCACAAACGCGGATCCAAACGCCCTCTCAATATCAATGCATAGACCCAATGAGAGCTTAAAATAGCTCATTGTGTAAGTTGAAATTGCTTGGACCACGGCTTTAATTAGAACCTCCCAACCTGCTTAAGACAAAAGCTTCTCTTCCCAACCTTGGAGCTTGCACCAAACCCACTTTTTAATGTACTCAAAACTAGCTTTTTTCTTTCTCCCTAGAAAGGATGGCAAGCCTAAATACTTCTCTTAATGTCTGATCTCTAGGACTCCCAAAGTTGTCTTGATGATATTATTTATATATGCTCATATAAATAGTAAATATTATCAATTAAATTTATAATGAAACTCCTTATTAATGTGAGATAGGAGAGTACTTAGTTTTTATACTCATACAATATTAAATAAATTTCCATGAAAACTAAACTAAAATGCTCCACACTCAACATAAATAAAAGTTTATAGATAAAATTTAAATTCAACCTGATAAAATTATCATATAAAATTAATAGGCAAATGAAAAAATTATTCAATGGGGTTAATAAGGAACCTAAGTTACCCAATGTTGTTTTGAACCCATTGTTCATGTGATCAGGGACGAAGCTATTCCTAGGCTTTACCAAAAAAAAAATTTATATAAAAATGTTAGTATATATAGGGATTAATTTTTGCAATTTGGTTTAATAAAATTACACTTAGCCCCCCTTAACCATATCATTAATACTTTTAAAGGCTGTGGAATCAAGAAATTAACTAGTGCTGAATTACTTGCTTAAGAACACAATTAATTTAGATTATAGGCTAAAATTAATCTGCAATGGGAAATTCGAACAAGAAACCAAAGACTGTTTCATTTTTTGTACAAGCATGTAAAAATGCTTTTATTCATATGATTTTTTTTTTTATTTTGTTTCAATTCTTACTCTATGTATTTCTCTCTTTGTATTTCGTGTGTACTTTCTCTTTCTTCTTTCTTCCCTTTTATATGAGTCGCCTCCTTCTTTTTCATGTTTTGTCCTTGTCCACCTAGATAACTTCTAATCTTATCGGGCTTTTCTTTCTAGATTTTTCATCATGAATAGAGCTTTCTAGGGCTTCTTCTTACTGTTCAGGCAACCACCTGGATAACTTTTGATCTTATTGGGCTCTCCTTTTCGTGTTATTCATCATGAATGAAGACATCTAGGGTCCTTTTTACTGTTCAGGCTTGTCCTTCAGCATTAAATGTGGTGATGCCAAGCAGGTGACCTTCCTTAGTGAAGTTGATCTTCTCTAGGACTTACCTCAGTAGTTTCTCAATGAACTGGTAATCATCTGAAAATATCAAACAGCTTCTCCAGTGAAGTTGATCTTCTCTGGTAATCATTTGAAAATCTCAAACAGCTTCTTCAGTGAAGTTGATCTTCTTTGGGACTTACCTCAGTAGTTCAGATGCTACCTTGGAACTAGGCTAGAAAGGGGATTGGGCCTAATCAATAGTCTGATGTTCTGTACCTATTATTAGAATGGGCTAGTTTATGTTGGATTTGTTTCATGTGTTTAGGCCAATGCTTGAAATAGGCCTAACATTTATCCATTATATAAGGTCCAATGTTTACCCCACTACAATAGCCCCCTCATGATCTTGTGTCCATTTACTTCATGGGATGAGATCATGGTCTTATCGTGGGGTTTTCCACGAGACTTTTGTCTAACATTGATGGGAATGCTGCTGTTTAAGCATTAAATGGGATGTGGAATGTCTTTTCAATTTTCGAATTATCATGCCACTTGTTAGCATCTGGGTGGTGAATGTCAAAAGATGGAGCGTGTAGTGGAGGAAGCCCAGGAGGTAGAGCAAAATTTTTCCCGCCCTTTTGCTATTTAAGCTACCTTTTTCGCCAATTTTTTGCCATTTTTACTCTCTCCTTTCTTTCTTTCTTCAAAGATAAATTTATGTCTCTCCTCGCTCCAGTTAGGCTTTGGTATCTCCTATTCTTGTAAGTCCTTACACCTTTATTCTTTATTCTTTTTTCTTCCTTTTCTCCTTTGATCTTCATTTCTTTTCTTTACTTTCTTAGCTGATACCATGGGTAAACTTTCCCAACTAGTTAGTACTCTTGAGGGTATAGAGGTTTTTAAGGCTAAGTATAAAATTCCCTAAGGTGTTGAAATTAAGCCATGTGAGGAAGAGGATATTGCTCAAAATAGAGGGTTTGAGAGGGAAGTTATTCTACTGATTGCTTTTGTAGAGGGAGGGATTCAAATTTTGATGAACAATTTGTTAATGAATTTTCTTAGGTATTTTAAGTTATGCCCTGACCAGTTAACACCCAATATTTTTTGGGTAGTTAATGCTGTAAATACATTGAACAAACAATTAGGCTTGAATCTTACCATCCAAGACATCAATTATATATATATATATATATATATATATATATATATATATATATATATATATATATATATATATATATATAGATAGATAGATTATGCCCTGACCAGTTAACACCCAATATTTTTTGGGTAGTTAATGCTGTAAATACATTGAACAAACAATTAGGCTTGAATCTTACCATCCAAGACATCAATTATATATATATATATATATATATATATATATATATATATATATATATATATACATAATTTACAAAATAGTCATAAATCTGAGGCCCCCAAATTGGGGTGGTACCTCAAGGCTTGCCATGGACCAGTTAGGATAGTCTCCTGCCTACCTAATTCTAATAAAGTTACGAATGGTGGATACCTTATTGTTTCGAGGAACTAGCACACTGACAACTTTTACTGTCCCACTAACATCGAGAACCAAGGTCTGTAGGATCTTCTACTTTGCCCTCCCTTTTTATTTATTTATTATTGTTAGGAAATTTAGACCCCAGTTGATACAATTAAAAAGTTTTAAATCCAAATTGTTAATTAGATTTATTATGAATAAACTTGTTAAAACAAATAAACATCAATATCATGTCAAAATCATATGCAGCAGAAAAGTAAATAAGACAAGACATGATGACTCAAGAAAACCAATGAAACCAACCAGTTTCACAATAAAAAACATGAGAGGAAACCTTCCCGAAAAACAATTCACTATAGTAAAGAGAAGTTTCAGATCTAGTATAAAACCTTTGTCCCTAGACTCTACAATCCCCGTAGATGAACTCACAGCAGAAACCTTCTACTGCTTCAGAACCTCTGAACTCTTCAATATATGAATGCCACCTTTTGATGCACGAATCCCACTACGTGACTAACCAATTGCGCGGATCCCAGTATGCGACTTCAATCACCAACTAGAGAAAAGAAGATGTTGGTTGCAAAGTTCTTCACTTCATTAACAATGAAAATCAAGAAGCACTTGGTTACAAAACCCTAAGGCGCAAAGACGCAGTAGCTTCTTTTTGAGAGAATAAAGCTTCGGTCACCTTTTGCATATATTCTCCTTGTACTCTCTTATGTGACGGCCTCTAAAATAAGCCTTATATATGTCTAGGGTTGTGAGGAAAGAAACCCCACACAAATATAAAAGTTTGGCCCAAAAATCAGATCTGAAAATTCTGATTTCCGTAACCTCTATAGATAGCCTCGATAAATAGCATCTGTCGAGCCTCATTAAACCTCGATAGATAGTTATCTGTCGAGCAGCTGTCCAAAAGGTGTCCAGCAGGTGTCCAGCTTTAGTAAACACATTTTCTTCACTTGTTTCTTGGTCCAATCTTCATGGCTTTAATACTAGACTTGAACAACATGTTCTTTGAAGTATTAAACACATCCTAGATCAATCCAAATACAAGTAAAGTGTGTTTTGTCAAAGGATTAGCCAACTACATAAAATATATCCTTAACAATCTCCCCCTTTGGCAATCTGTGACAAAACCACAACAAACAAATGAACATATGAGAGAAGTCATAAATCACTCAACTCATACTCACTTGTTGAATACAATAAAATCTACCCTAACACAAACTCTTGAAAAACTTTGCAAGAAGAGAGCTCATGGCATGGAAGACTTTGACAACCTATATTTCTGAAACACTTTAAACAAAACTCATCAAGGCATCTTAGTGTGAGACAGAAATAATAGATTGCATACAAATAAAGAAACGTGTGTATGAAGAGAGAAAAGAAACAACACATGTAGAGGTAGGTGAAGAAAACATACATCATCACATATAGATCAAAGATAAGCACAATGTATGTAAACATGGTCACAAGACCTAAGGTACAAGAAGAAGAAGCTAAAAGTAGCTCCTACAACAACAAGGAGATAAGCACTCCCCCTAACAAGATGAAACACATCTCCCCCTTACAAGGTCATGTATTTATCCCCCTAACTTGTAGAATCTTTAAAAAGAAACCACAAATTCTCTAATTTCTCCCCCTTTTTGTCACGATTAACAAAGGGTACAAGAAGCTAGAAAGCTTCACTTGAGAAACATATAGATGATAAAAAATGATCAAGGGGGTACAAAGAATTCATATAAATACATGAATGTAATGAAACAATATGCTATGGATACAAGATAAAATAAACATGCAAAACATGAAAAAAAATGCATGCAAAGGATCTCGATGGATCGAGAGGTATCGAGAAGCTATCGAGCATGCCTCGATGGATCGAACAGCTATCAAGAAGCC
The DNA here is from genome assembly GCF_040712315.1 of Castanea sativa. Taxonomy (NCBI): domain Eukaryota; kingdom Viridiplantae; phylum Streptophyta; class Magnoliopsida; order Fagales; family Fagaceae; genus Castanea; species Castanea sativa. Next base: position 19,067,102 of record NC_134020.1, read on the forward strand.
ATCGAGGAGACATAAACTTTCTTGATCAATCCACCTAGCTATCAAGAGGTGTTGAGATTGCAATAAGATGCAACAGAAGATCTTGCCAGATAAGCCAGGTATCAAGAGGTGTCGAGGAGGTGTCGAGATGGCTTAAAAACAATTTTTCAAAAAGGAGAAAAACACAGATATGAATGCAATCAAACATGCAACTCAGCCAATGATCCAACCAACATTTTAACCTCTCAAAACATCTCTCAATCAACAAAGAGTTAAGCATAGGGATCTCAAAAACTCACACACACACTAAACAAGTCTAACCAATTTTATATTTCAAAAACAAATTAAGACAGTTTAATGAGCATACATCAACACATGTAAACCTTGTGATGGCCAAATCACATTGTACTTGCACATGTATCAAGAGTAGCAAAGAATATTGCGTGTGTAAAACATCACAAGATTGCATAAGTGTCTCTATGTTATGACGATTTGAGATATGAGAAAATCACTTTAACTCACACACAATCATAACTATTTGATGGGGACTTTCACTTTTGAGGTACATCCTATAACTCCCACATCTCCTAGAAAACACGCTTGCAATCATATTTAAAGCATTTTTGATCTTTTTGCCTTTATTTTCTTTGCATATTTTCTTTTTATTAAGCAAATCATGCATGGGTATATATAAGAGAGAGAAGAGATACCCAATTATGTTGGGCTTTTGACATTGCACTTTTGCTATGCCGAAGCATACAGATGTCATATCATGATTGGCGAGTAACAGTGGTGAGATGGTTATTTATGCTTTTCTCTTAGGATTTTTCAATCCTTCCCGTCAAAAAGAGTGATACGAGTGTTAAGTTCAAGAGATCACTTAACCTTACTCATCACAAACAAAGAGCCATAAAGCTCACTTGCTTGGTTGTGTATAAGAATGCTCATCTAAGCTACAAGAGATACAAAATTTAGAAAACTCTATTTCAAAGGCCATTTTAAGGTTCACAAGAACCGATGTACACAAACACACACTGTTTTTGTATTTTTCAATTTTTATCAATTTTTTATTTTGAAAACAAAACAAAATAAAAACTAAACAACCAAACAAAAACAGACACACAATCATGAAAGCATGAAAGAAAGATGCAAATGCATTAAAGGCATGATAGAAAGATGCAAATGCATGAAGGCATGATAGAAAGATGCAGATGCATGAAAGCATGATTCCAAAAGTAGAAAAGAAATCAAGCAAAGAAAGTCCTACTTAGATAGAAAGAATTAAAGCAAAGGACAAACAGAAAAGACAATTAAGTCTTAGGCTCGTTTCTCACCCACTCAGCACGAATCTTTGGCCGTGAAAATGAAAAGGCATGTGTCCTAGTATGTCTACTAAAGGACAAAGAAGAATTAAAATTCTCCTGAAATTGAGTTAAAAAGCTCAAAGTTTTTAATAACTCTCCAAACAATGGTGTAGGTCCTTGAGAGGAAACTTGCGTTTGGACACTTGCTTATGAGGATACAACTTAAAGCAATTAGGACGAATGTGTCCAGAAACACCACAATGGTGACAAACATAAAGTCTAACAAAGGATTTAGAATTAGCCAAAACAATTTTGGATTTCATACCTTTATTACCTTTCTCGGATTGAGGCACAATAATAGTCCTTGATCCAGAAGCCATGGAAGAGGAGGGGCCGGAGGAGACAGCATATCCTAAGCCAGTTTTATCAGAACTAGACTTTTGAGTACTCAAGACCTTTTCAAGCTTTGCACTAGACATCCTCTCTATTTGAGTTCTAGCTTGACTAAGCTCAACCTCAGGATTCTTGACCTTCTCTTCTAATAAGGTGTTCTCCACAATGAGAGTCTCCACTAACCTTGTACTCTCATCCAGTTTAACTAACAGATAAGCCTTTTCAGTTTTTACCTCATTAAGCTCTTTTCTACAAAGATAAGAAGTTTTTTCAGATTTTATGAATTCAGTGCATCGCTTATCATAGGCTTCCTGAAGGGTCATCTTCTTTGATATTTCATGATCAAAAGAATCCTTACTGTCACTAGCACTCTCCACAATCACCTTATTGGTTGAGGCAGCAAATGCCATAACGTGACTGCATTCATCCACATACTCATCAGAAGAGTCATTCTTAGTATCACTCCAAGTAGCAACCAACCCTTTATCTTTTGACTTCTTTGCATTTTTCCTTATAAGGTAGTTTGGACACTCTATCCTTATATGACCAAAACCCTTGCACTCATGGCATTGGATGGGGGGCTTCTCATTCTTACCCTTCCTAGAGGATTTAGATTTCCTAGGAAGTTTGCCCTTATCCTTTTTCCTAGACTGAAGAAGCTTGATAATCTCATCAGTTATGAAGGTTAAATCCTCATCCTCATCCTCATCATCATCATCATCTTCATCTTCAAAGTCCTCAATCTTTTCCTCTATACCCATAAGAGCCAAGTTTTTACTCTTTCCACCTTTTCCCATTGAGCCTAATCCCATCTCATAGGTTTGAAGGTTCCCTACAAGCTCAGTCAAAGGAATTTGATCAATGTCCTTTGCTTCTTCAATGGCAGTGATCTTGGCATGGAATCTTTCGGGTAAGGACCTAAGGATTTTCCTAACAATTTTGGATTCTGCTATAGACTCTCCAAGGTTGAAAGTAGAATTCACAATATCCTTGAGTTTAGCATAGAACTCATCAAAGGTCTCATCCTCTTCCATCCTTATTTCTTCAAAGTTACTAGTGAGTCTTTGAAGCTTCACAGTCTTCACTGCCTTGGTACCTTCATAGGTAGTCTCCAAAACGGTCTATGCTTCCTTGGCAACTTCCGTGGATGATATTTTCTTGAATTCCTCATTGGTCACCCCACAAAACAAGGCATTCAAGGCCCTACTGTTGAAATTTGCCGCTGTGATTGTTGCATCATCCCAATCCACCGGCGATTCCTTTGGCTTTATCCAGCCAACTTCAACAGCTTGCCATACCTGTTCACCTAAAGCCTTCTACTGCTTCAGAACCTCTGAACTCTTCAATATATGAATGCCACATTTTGATGCACGAATCCCAGTACGTGACTAACCAATTGCGCGGATTCCAGTACGTGACTTCAATCACCAACTAGAGAAAAGAAGATGTTGGTTGCAAAGTTCTTCACTTCATTAACAATGAAGATCAAGAAGCACTTGGTTACAAAACCCTAAGGCGCAAAGATGCAGTAGCTTCTTTTTTAGAGAATAAGGCTTCGGTCACCTTTTGCATATATTCTCCTTGTATTCTCTTATGTGACGGCCTCTAAAATAAGTCTTATATATGTTTAGGGTTGTGAGAAAAGAAACCCTACACAAATACAAAAGCCTGGCCCAAAAATCAGATCTGAAAATTCTGATTTCCGTAACCTCGATAAATAGCCTCGATAGATAGCATCTGTCGAGCCTCATTAAATCTCGATAGATAACTATCTGTCGAGTAGCTGTCCAACAGGTGTCCAGGAGGTGTCCAAGAGGTGTCCAGCAAGTGTCCAGCTTTAGTAAACACCTTTTCTTCACTTGTTTCTTGGTCCAATCTTCATGACTTTAATACTAGACTTGAACAACATGTTCTTTGAAGTATTAAACACATCCTAGATCAATCCAAATACAAGTAAAGTGTGTTTTGTTAAAAGATTAGCCAACTACAATAAATATGTCCTTAACAATTATTATTTGTTTTTATTATTTTTATTCTTATACATTTATTTCCTTTTTTGTAGCTTCACATTCCATTGAGAAGAATCTTGATCTAGTTGGAGTTACCGAGCTTAACAGGCTGCTTCGATCCGAGATCTATGTTTATATAAACGGTCAACTTTGAGTTGCTCACTTGATCCTCAGATATACACCTACGTATCCCTGCTTCCAGAAGGGACAAGACATAATTAAGAAGGGGGATTACTGGCTACCTTACATTGAAGTTCGTTAGAAGGACTAGTATCAACCACTAGTAAAGATTGAATAGTTAAAAAAGCATCCGCATAGTGATTCTCCTCCCCCATTTACAAATGCGGATCTCGGAGTATTCATGGCCATTCCGAGCTTGGAGCCAATCATTCCGGAAGTCCCACAAGGAATCACACTTGTCAGTATCAAGGTAATTCCCCGCGAAGATTTGGAGATGTATTATCAAAGGATGATTTTGGATATTGTTGACCTGCTTGGAGCCCCAAGGACTGACGACCCGAAGGCTACTTCTAAGGCCGCTACCAAAGCTAAATGGCCCTGTGGGGATTCCCAAGGTAAGGGTCCATCAAAGAAGAGTAAAATTTGAACCAGCTTGGCCTCCTACTCCCCCTCTGCAAATTTTGGATATCGAGGATTCTCAAGTTGGTGAAGGATCATCTAAGCCAACTCCTCCTCTATATACGTGCAACTTTATCATGGAGGGGACTCCTCTTTCATCCAATGAGGGTGTTAGGCCTTGGCTAGACATGCATGGCGGCAAGGTTGCTGACTATGTGGGAAAATGCCCTTCTGCTTCCTACAGACATGGAGAATTGGAAGGTGATGGATGGGGAGGGAATGCTTTTGGCCTTGAAGAGGAAGGTGGTGCTGATAAGAATTAATTGACTTTTTTTTTTTCTTTTTCTTTTTTTTCTTTTTCCAACTGTTGTCCTTTTTGCCTATGTCGCTTATAGTACTATCATTGTTGTTGTTGGTTTTTTTTTTTTTTTTTTTTTAAATCTTGAATACTTCTAAGGATAATTACTATTTGTAGACTTACCAAGGCATGGTGGAGATGGATAGGAGGATGTCCATGGTTGTTGAAAAAGAGAGAGAAGCTTTAGTTTAGCCAAAGCAGTTGATGAAGAAAGTTAAGGACCTGATGGAGAAGGTGAGACTCTGAAGCTACTTGTGCTAAGTTGAAAAGGAGGCTGTTGTTAGGATATGTGCCCTTTAAATCCTATTGTATGATGCTATGTATGACATTATGTTATGATTAATAAAGTTATTTTATTATTATCTAAAATAATGGTAACATGAATATTTGGACATTATCATATAGTCCATGAGATGCATATTATGTGAATTAGTCATAGAAGATATAAATCACAAGTTCTTTGTAAACTCAGAATTTTAGTTCGTAGTCAGTGATGAAACTAGGCATTTCATCTTCGAAGACTATAACATATCAACTAAGATGATTTGTCTTGATCATGGAAATGGAGACTTCTAGTTGATATGTTGATATGTTTTAAGGGTTAAGACATATTGAACTGGACCGCTGTGAGATTTATTATTCTCCTAACGACTGTTAAATGAATAATAAATCTCACGACTTCTATTTACATGAACTTTTAATCCTGAGAGAATAAAGAACCTGATCATGAAGTGTAGGTTGCTTTGATATATCAGGAGTAAGATCTAAAGTCACGATCAAAACCTCAGTATGTTGGGTAGCCGCATATAATGTTGATGGAAGATATATTATTAAGATGAAATTCATAATCTTTTAACGGAGATATAAAATATTCATTTGAGATAAGTTTAATGGGTTTGGTTATTCAGAGTGTTAGGTCTAACCACTTTAGTAAGAAGTTACTAAGTATATATTTGTGAAATTGGATTTCATAAATATATGATAAATAAGTTAAATGATTAAACTGGCCACTTAAGGATTAAGATATAGTAATCTTCAAAGTGGCAATCAACATTCATGACTTTGTATTACTACGAATATTTTATGAAGGGGTTGCATGTATTATAAAGTTTTGGGATATAATTTATTAATAAGGCCTAGAGTGCAATTATATTTATATAGTGGTATTAAATATAATTAATGGTAACTTTGCACTTGTAAGAGTTAACAGAAAAGTCCAAGGCCCATTGGAGCTAGAGTCTTTCTAGGGATTTTTATTCGTATGGTTTTTGTAAGGTTTTTATATTTAACATTTTATGCCCATTTGAACTTATATTTATTTTAATTAATGCAATATCTTTTTCATGGTTGAATAATTTTTATGAGGTGTAAATTTTTGTTCAAGTGTTGTCTTATGTTTTCTTATTGCTTGATGCAAGTATGAATGTTTATGATTTATGGCCTTAGTAGACTTGGTCACCCATCCTTTTAGCCACATCCTAGTTTCCCTCATCTCCCAATGACCTTGGAATCGAATTGAGTAGAGAGTTCTATTTAGGATGTACCCGAGATAAAGACATATTTTAGTACCCTAGAGTTTCCCTTATTCCATTTAGCAATACAAATGCCATGTGTACCTGAGATAAAGACATGGTCTAGTACCCCAAGGTTTTCTTTCTTCTAATGAGTCCCACCATTCTTTGTTTTAATGGCGAGTGAGAGTGATCAACTTAGTTTCTTTTAATTAATGTTTTATTAGTTATGGGGGATTTGAATCTTGAATTCCCCCTAAGAAATATTATAAAAAAGTGTAAGTTAAACTACAAGAATTTTGACACTGAATTGGCTCTCTTTTACATTCTTTAATTTAAGTTAATTAACAAGATTCTTGACACTCTATTTGCTCTTTTAGAGTTCTTTAATTTAGGCTATTTAGTTATTCTTCTCACATGTTTACAATGTTTGACAGTATATATAAGAATAATGATTATCACAGATTCACTATTACAAGTACATATTTTTTTGAAATCGTGTTTTGAAATACATGATTTCACAATTTTAATTGAAATCATGTTTTAAAACACGATTTCAAAAGAGTGTGTGCATTGTGTGCAACAATGAGTCTCCATAATAACTACATTTATCAATCTAAGAAGATTTTTACTTGTTTTATTGAGCTTTTCACCATTATTTGTTTTTTTAAAATTGTTTATAAATTTATTCTTCTTTCTTCTTTCCTCCTTTCTATTTTTTCTTCTTTTTTAAAACTATTTTCTGTTATGGACATAGCACCCAACCATACACAATCTGAACCCTCTTTCTAAAACTATTAAGAGTGTGAAGCAGAAGAAGGAGAGAAGCAAAGCCCTTTGATTGATTGACTCAGAGCCTCAGTGTGTTATTTATTTACAAAGACTAGGCACATAAACTAAGTAATTTTCGTTTTTGACCTTTGTTTCAACTTTCAAATGTTTGTGGTCAAATGTTAATTTGGGAAAAAGGTGGGTGTTGTCGTCTTTTGTGTTTCTTCTCTTGAAAGTGGAAGCCACCAACAAATGTTACTCATGTGGTCATGCCTAATTTCCATTCAGAACTTATACTAATGTTATATAATATGATTTTTTTACGAGCAAAGTTATTAAGACATCTTTGAGTATTTGACTATTTCTTTGGGAATGTATAGTCCCTTTATCCCTCCCACACACTAAATTATTACAAGAAGAAATCCCTTATGGTGGCTCCAAGATGCTGGCAAGAAGTTTCAAACCCAAAATTATTGTAACTATGATTAATAATTTTTTTTAGTATCAAGCTAACTTGGTTTTCTTTATCAACTTAATCGAGGGGTAAAGGACATTATGCTTTGAAAAGTCCAATTAGCTTATAAAACACCAATGAACGTTTAGACCCCCAATTTCAAAATTACCAACACAAGCTTATACACAAACAATATATGTGCGGAATGATGAATATAAGCTAAACCCAAATTGGTAAAACACTTTAAGCCATAGTTAATCACAAACACAACAACAATTAAAAGGTAAAGAGTAAGGGAAGAGAGATGCAAACACAAGGATAACATGACGATGTGTTATTGAAGAGGAAACCGAAGAACTCGATGAAAAACTCAGCAAAAAACCTCTTCGCCGCCCTTCAAGTGGTAAAATGATCAACTAGAAAATAAAGTTGGGATACATGAATAGCAATAGACCCTCCAAGCCTAATCTACCTGATGCACCTAAGCCCTCTAAGCTTCTTGCTCCAACAGGGTTACACTGAACCTTGTCTTCTCTAGCTTACCAGATCTCACAATAAGCCCATATTGCATCCGCCATCCTTGGCGTCTTCCAATGCTTCCCAAGCTCCAAAAACACTCAACACTCTAAATGGGTGTGGGTTGTGTTTGGGTACAAATCTCCTCTCAATAGGTATAACAATGGGAGAAGGAATGAGAAGAGACTACAAAGATTTCTCTCTAAGAATGAGTAGTTCTTTCTAATAGGGTGGGCGTGTTATAGAAACCTCTCTTTGGGTTTTTTTCTCAATAGGCTCCTTTTTCAGCACATTACATTTCGTGAGGATAAGGGTATTTATAGTAGGGTATGAGAGGAATGTGAAAAGTCATTTTTCTACAAACAGGGTATTCTAGCGACTTGGCCTTGCGACTAGAACGAGTCGTGAGTTTGAGTTGCGAGTTAACTGCTAGGCTAGATTGTACTTTTTGTCCAGTAGTGCTCCAACTGTCATGACCCTTCAGTTTCTTGCATGCTTCACACGTGTGGCACTTTGGCGACTTGCTAGTCACGAGTCGGTCACGAGACCCAGTCGTGAGACTCCTGAATGCACACAACTTGAGTTTTCTTCACATTCTCTCACACATAACCCTTACATAATTCCCACCTAAATATAGGGTTTCTACATGCTAAATTACAAGCAAATTTGGCACGGAATAAAGTCAACACATGGTTGAGTAAATGCAACCTTACAATCTCCCCCTTTGGCTATTTCGTGACAAAACACCCTAAAATAGACTCTGGACTTAAACATGAGTTTGGGAACAATGGCAAAACTCATGCACACCTAAATCTAGAAGCTATGATGCACTTGGAACATATATACCTATAACCTGAAATACTTGCACAAAAACACATTAGACCCTCAAGATAAAGCAAGTAATAAAAGGACAAGTATAATGTAACAAGTAAATTGCGATCAAGTAAACATGATGTAAAACATATGAGCAACTTGACTATACACCAAAACAATCATAAAGAAATGACTACAATAATCACATAGTAGAGCAAATGATCATTCGAATATGCATTCAATGAAGCACAATAGCATGTCCAACACACAAACACGATGCAATAAGAACAACAAAGCATAGATACGAAACATAACTCAAAGCACCATAAAGCAAACAAGAAAACAAACAAAAAGAAAAACAAACAAAACAAAATTTTCTTATTAACACAATGTCTTCTCCCCCTTGGTATATGCATATCCCCTATGGAATATCTCTCCCTCTACAAATGTGCACGAGAAATAGAATTTCTCCCCCTAAGAATGTGCACAAGAGTCATATAGAAATGACAAAAGTATACTCTCTCCCTTTTTGATACGAATAGACAAAGGGTTAAGGAGAAATGAAGGCAAAAGATAAAGATATGAACAAGGAAAATGATGCATAAGGGGTGCAAGATGAATAAGAAATGAAGCTCAAACAAAAGACAAAACAAAATGCTACAAAGCATATGGTAAACAAGACATGCTAGGATGAAGAAACAAGGTATAGACTAATGCATGACCAGGGTAGCAAATGTGTGCGCAAGAGGTGGCCATATGCAATGAATGACCAAAGTATGGAAAATGCACATGTGGGGCACGGTATTTTAAATACGCAACCAATGATCCAAACATGTTCCTAATGAGGAAACATGAGAAACCCTAAATTTTGATACTCATCAGAGTCCAAACAAGTGAGAAAATGCTTAAGAGGCATTTTATCAAACACCTAGCGTGCACACTATGAACAACAATATGAAACAATGAATGAACATCATGAAATCCACCCTTAATACGTGTTCTTTTCGCCATAAGGGGCCAGAATCCAAAGAAAATTATCAAAAGAAACCAATCCCATACAAAAATTTGACAAAAATTAAGTTTTCCCAACCCCTATGATGAAAATCCCAACCAAGAGCACAAAACTCTCCAAAACATAATCTAAGGATTCAAATCAATGAAAAGAGTTTAAAATTACCTTAGAGATGTTAATGGAATGAAAAGCCATTCAAATTGATCGGAGTTTGACGTAAAAATATTGAAAGATGGGTTTTAGAGAGGATGGGAGAGGTTCAAAACAAGTTTCCCACGAAAAGCTCTTTAAAAAGCTGTTTCTGGGCGTTTCACGACTGGTAAGTCGCGAGATGAGTCGCGAGTGAGTCGCAAACCATTCTGTTTAAATTCGTGACTAGATTTCAGAACTGGGCGAGTTGCCAAAACAAGTAGTCAAAACTTGCAACTCACTTTTGTGACTGGAAGAGTCGCCAAACTGAGTGGCCAAAACTCGCTACTCGTGACTGAGTGGACAAATGAGTAGCCAAAAATTTTTACACCTGTTTTTCAACACAAAATATGTTTAAAACAATGAAAATACAAAGTAAGCACTAAACAAGAACACAAAGAGTGATAAAAGCCACTTCCAAATACATACAAAATGATCAAAAATCTTTTTGATTTGATCCATATATAGATGAGTACACACACATCACATCTAAACAAGTACAATTGAACAAATGAATAAGACATTCATTGAACATTAGACATGTGTGTTATGTGTGTATCAAATGTGGAATAGTCCTTAGTCTAGAGTGAAGCTTCAATGATCAATTCAATCAAGTCATACACAACTAGTATTAAGTCAAGTGGTCTATCTCAATTATAGAAATGAACATATATGACCTCCCACAAGAAAATGATTACATATCTTTGAAACTTTTCATTTTGCTTCTTACAATTCATAACATTTGATCATTTTTTATCTTTGCATCTCTTTTTGAGATCGATGCCTGCAATTTTTTATATTTGAATTTGATGAACAAGCCTTTGGCTTTTGGGCACCATATATTTTCAATACAAGTCGCTTTTCCTTTTTCCTAGTCAAATACTAGTATGTGCGACAGTTTTTGCAGCTCATTATCTCTTTTCAAGATATGACATTTGTTAAGCTCTTATAAGCAAAAACATAAAAAAAAATGGGGAGATATATAGGCACAAGTCTATGCATGTATCAAAACTAACAAGACTATTGACTAATCATTTATGACAAGCTTGAAGATCGATTTTCAACAAGCTAAGCTTATAAATGCACTAAGTCATTTTTACGATGGTACTAGGCCAAACACACATGTGAAATGTGCTCAAACATATACGATCAAACTTTTTGAATTTTTCACTTTTTATGTGGTTTTGGATTTTTTACTCACACAAAATTAAAACACAAAAGTAAGATAAAAAACAAAAACAATTCATATAAAAAGATGCATGATGCACAAATGCATAACAATGAAGCATCTAATGCATGCATAACAATGAAGCATCTATTGCATGAAGGGTTAGATCAAGGACCAAAAGAGCAAAGGCTCAACCATAAGAACCCTTCCTCATCCAAACAGAAAGATTGTTTGGAATGAGTGTCTCATGAGAAGTGAGACGAGGCTTGGAAGAATGAGAACCAGAGATGCACATAGACCAGGAGGTAAGAGCATTAATAACTAGTTTCAACAACATACAATTTTCCCCCAAATCCGGTTTTGCTTTCATAGCACAAATTCTAAAAAGCTCAAGTTTCTCTTTTCTTTTAATTCTTTTAAGAGCTTAAAACTTAGAGCAATGAGGTCTTAGATGACCAACAACACCACAATGGTGACATACAATGGGTTTAGGTCCACTAGGTTTATTAGGGAGGGATCTAATAACATGATTTTGTTCCTTCTTCAACATGGAACATTGAGGTTTTATGTGACCGATCACACTGCAATGGTGGCAAGTAGGAATAAAATTAGATTCATTCAAAACCTTAGGATGAGACCTAAACGAAGGCTTAGGCTTAAGAGCCTTTCTCTCAACTTTTTGGTTTCTTTTTTGTGGAGGAATGTACACCGATTTGTCTTTAGAGGTAGAACTCACACTAGACACAAAATCAGGCACCACAACATGATTGCAACAAAGAATTTCTTCATTTTTAGCAATAGGTTCATCAATCAAACACTTGGCATGCATCTTAAGAGATTCATTTTCACATTTAAGATCATCAACTAGTTTGTTAGACAAAACAAGTTTAGCATCCAAGTCTATATTTAAACATTCAAACTCTTTTAGTTTTTCAAGAGAATGTTCAGCAAATTTTTTATACTTTTCAACCAATTTGTTGGATTCATTGAGCTTAGCAATCAAATCATCCTTTTCTCAAATAAACTTGCTCAAATTCTAGTGAAACTTCTTAGCCTTTTTCTTCATGAGTTTGACATTTGGAATTTCAACAACACCTATAGATTCATGTAACATGTCATCACAAGTATGAGGATTAACACTCATAGAGGCATTATCACAAACACATGGCATGTTACACTCAACAACATCCAAAACATCCATAAAAGCATACAAAACACTATCCATGGTAGAACACATAAGGGGTCAAGGATCACATTTAGGTATTTAAACCAAAACAAGTGTACCCGCTCGATACCAATTGAAAGGTCCAATTAGCATAAAAAACACCAATGAACGTTTAGACCCCCAATTTCAAAATTACCAGCACAAGCTTATACGCAAACAATATATGTGCAGAATGATGAATATAAGCTAAACCCAAATTGGTAAAACACTCTAAACCATAGTTAGTCACAAACACAACAACAATTAAAAGGTAAAGAGTAAGAGAAGAGAGATGCAAACACAAGGATAACACGGCGATGTGTTATCGAAGAGGAAACCGAAGAATTTGGCGAAAAACCTCTCCACTACCCTCCAAGCGGTAAAATGATCAACTAGAGAATAAAGTTGGGATACATGAATAGCAATAGACCCTCCAAGCCTAATCTACTTGATGCACCTAAGCCCTCCAAGCTTCTTGCTCTAACGGGGTTATGCTGAACCTTATCTTCTTTAGCTTACCAGATCCAGCAATAAGCCCATATTGCATCTGTCATCCTTCGCATCTTTCAATGCTTCCTAAGTTCCAAAAACACTTAACACTCTAAATGGGTGTGGGTAGTGTTTGGGTACAAATCTCCTCTCAATGGGTATAACAATGGGAGAGGGAATGAGAAGAGACTACAAAGATTTCTCTCTAAGAATGAGTAGCTCTCTCTAATAGGGTGGGTGTGTTGTAGAAACCTCTCTTAGGGTTTTTCTCTCAATAGCCTCCTTTTGCAGCACATTACATTTAATGGGTATAAGGGTATTTATAGTAGGATATGAGAGGAATGTGAAAAGTCATTTTTCTGCAAACAGGGTATTCTAGCGTCTTGGCCTCACGACTAGAACGAGTTACGAGTTAACTGCCAAGCCAAACTGTACTTTTTGTCCTGTAGTGCTCCAGCTGTCAGGACCTTTCAGCTTCCTGCATGCTTCACACGTATGACACTTTGGTGACTTGCCAGTTACGAGACCAAGTTGTGAGACTCCTCTTGAATGCACACAACTTGAGTTTTCTTCACACTCTCTCACACACAACCCTTACATAATACCCATCTAAATACAGGGTTTCTACATGTTGAATTACAAGCAAATTTGACACGGAATAAAGCCAACACATGGTTGAGTAAATTCAATCTTACATGCTCTAATTGATTTGATCACTCAAATAAGGTGGAGGTAAGAAAAATATAAAAATTAAATCAAAGTTATGAATTGACAAGCGATAAATAATGTTAAACTCAACTGACAATGAAACTTACTTAGCAAATTTGGAGTGTAATTATATGATATTTCTTCATCTTATATGAGACCTAATTAAATTCATGGTCTAACTTATTCTTTATGTGAAAGAAGGGAGTACCACATGTCACTGTACTTCAGGAAACACAAATAATGAATAATTACTCACCAAATCAAGCTTTGCTTTAATGTCAAAAGTTACGAAGCCAAGAAAAAAAAAATCTCAATGAAGCTCAAATGTATCACCTAGTTTTTATGTATTAAACTTTTTAATTTTTTTTTATAGACTATATATTTTTAATCTTATTTTTATTGAATTATAATTTTTTTTTTAAAAATCCTTAGTCATTATTGATGCCTGCTTTGGCAAGAAAGCCCAATAGCAAGAAGAAACCCAGCAATATAGAAGGAAATAAGGAAGAAGAATTAGCAAAGTGAGAAGAAGGTCATTAAGTCCAAATGGCAGGAATAATGGTCCATGGGCCTATAAGATAGTAAAAAGGCCCCAAAGAAAGCAAATGGGCCCAAGGGAGCCCAAAGAAGGAAGTATCAAGCCCATGAGAATTATGAGAAATGAAAAGTATGCAAAAGTGGGCCGGAAGAGCCCAAAGAAAGGAATTAGTAAATGAGGTTGGCACAAAGGCCAATAAACCACGAAAGTAAATGATATGGTAATTGAGCTAGGGAAGCCCAAAAGATGTAGCAAAAGCCCATGAGAATGTAAAAATGGAATGGGCCAAGGACTCAATGAAAGTGGAGCATGCACAAGGGTCAGGCACCACCCACTTATACCCAACCAATATATGGACGGTGGGCCATGGGTCAGAGGTAAGAGAGGGTATGGTTTGACGGTTGGGAGAAATGGGAAATCTAGTAGAGGATTCTCGCTCAAGCTCTTTTGGGGGAAATGTCCTGCTAGGATGACATACCACCTAAAAGAGGGAAAGATAAGCTGGAATCAATAGGTGCATGCCATAGGAGTTAGTAAGAGAGAATGCCCAGCCCTTATCCGGATGAGAATGCCACAGAAAGCAAGAAAATAAAACAAAACTCTTTTGTCTGGGAATGGAACATGACACAGCCAGTACAGGGTAGTGGTGATAGC
>NC_134020.1:23631750-23641750 GCF_040712315.1 Castanea sativa
ATAAAAATAAATAAAACATAGAGCTAAATATTATTTAAGTGATATTTAAATAACAAAAGGCTCAATTGAATTTATCACTTTAGACCTTAAACTATATCGAGTCAACCCTGGTTGTTTTGATGATGTGTAGCGATCTTTGTGAGCTTATCCATTAAAGAGTTTGTTGGTCGGTTAATTTCAGAACTATTCTAACCCATGTTCCTTGCCAAAGTTTTAAGTTTGGCCATAATACAGTGTCGGCCCTTAAAGTCTATACATTGAGTGTTTGTATTAGATCTTGATGTTTTTGATGAGAAGTGTTTTTACCATAAGGTTTAAAAAATAAGTTCTACTAGTTTTCCATATGATTTCCTTAATTTTTTTATGTACACAGGTTAATAGAGAAACAAAATGGCCTATTTTCAGTGACGTGTCATTTAAAAAAAAAAAAATACACAGTGGCTCTGCCCTATCCAAACTCATATTTGAGACATATTTGAATTGTAATCCTCTTCTTTTTTCTTTCTTTTTTTTTAAATTTATTTTTTAGCTTCAAGTACCTTCTCTGAATGGAAACCAGTTCTTAGGCCTAGCTCAATTTCTTTATGTTTTGCGGTGTGGCATGTGATTATTCAAGAAAAAGTATAGCATGCGATGAGGATCAAGGGTCAGAACTCGGAATTACAACCTCCACCTCCATCCACATTGTTGATTTCCCGCCATTAACAAGCAATTTACACCCATATGTACTTCATATATATTACTTTCAGTTCTTTCTTTCCCAAATACTCTTCTTAACAGAATTAAGCTTCTTTAATTAAAATTTATTTTTAAAAATTCTGTAAAATAATGACCAATTAATTATAATTTTCAATAATTCTTAAAAGCATAAGATCACACAAAAAAAGATGGCTCCCCAAAAATTCATACTTGAAGCCATATCTGATTTCAGACCATAGTCGCTTAGGGCTCAGAGATTGAGGGAATGTGAAATTGGGGCTCAAATACGGATTTGGGTTATCTAAAGTTGCTGAAAGAGAAAATAGGACTCTTGTAGACATAGTAAATGTCATGAGCTTGAGTATAGAGCGTCCTTTTAGTTTATGGGGAAAGTCATTGCTTAAAGCATGTTATGTGCACAATAAAATACCTTCCAAGAAGATTAAAGTATCTCTATATGAGTTATAGAATGAAAGAAAACCAAACCTTGATTAGGACGAAGAGTTATGAAAAATGTATTTGTAGGTTATGCTGAAAATTCAAAGGCATATAGATTATTAGACTTAAGCTCTAATATAGTGGTAGAATCAAGAGATGTTGAATTTATTGAGGATAAATTCAATAAAAATTCCATAGATGCTTTGATACCTACTCAAACGCAACAAGGTGACTCTAATCCTAATAATACTTTGGGTAGTACTAAAATGATTGAAAGTAGTTCACCAAGTGAACACAGAAAGAGTCAAAGGACAAGAAAAGAAAAGGATTTTGGTCCATATTTCATTTCTTATCCAGCTCAATTGTACCTTATTGAAGGAAATAGACAAGTGGTCCTAAAGAAAATACCCATCATGTGTTAACACAGAGGATGATCCTAAAACATTTGAGGAAGCTATGGCTTCTAGAGATTCAGCTTTTTGGAAAGAAGCTGTAAAGGATGAGATAGACTCAATATTATCCAATAATACTTGGGTCCTAGTGGATCTACCTACTAGTTCAAAACCAATTGATTGTAAATGGGTATTTAGAAGAAAATACAATACTTATGGGTCAATTTAAACCTTTAAAGTAAGGTCAGTGACAAAAGGCTTTACACAAAGGGAAGGAATAGACTATTTTGATACCTATGCACTGGTAGCTAGGATCACATCTATTCATGCGTTGTTAGCACTTACATCCATATCAAAGTTAATTGCACATCAAATGGATGTTGAGACAGCTTTCCTAAATGGTGATCTTAATGAGGAAGTTTACATAGAACAACCTGAGGGTTTTGTATTTTCTAGAAATGAAAAGAAAGTTTGCAAATTAGTCAAGTCTTTGTATGGCTTGAAATAAACTCCAAAACAATGGCATGAGAAATTTGACTCAGTGATTTTGTCGAATGGCTTTGAGCACAATGGTGCTAACAAATGTATGTATTCCAAATTTACAAAAGAATATGGAGTCATGTATGCCTTTATGTGGATAATATGCTCGTATTTGGTACAAATATGAAAGGTTCATGTGAAACCAAAAAGTATATTTCTTCTATGTTTCAAATGAAAGATTTAAATGAAGGAGATACTATTTTGGAAATCAAAATTAAAAGACATAGTGAGGGTTTTGCATTGTGTCAATCTCATTATGTTAAGAAAGTGCTTCAAAGATTGAACATCTTAATATAAAAGAAGCAAATATACCTTTTGATCGGAGCATAAAACTTGGTGAAAACATTGGAAGAGCAATAGTACTACAGCTCGAGTATGCTAGTGTTGTTGGTAACATGATGTATGCTATGCATTATACAAGACCAGACTTATCTTTTTCAGTGTGCAAACTTTTTAGATTTACAAGTAATCCAAGTGTGGATCACTAGAAACTAGAAAGTAATTGGTAGAGTTCTTGGTTATTTAAAAGAAAACCATAAGTTTGAAACTCTTTTATTCTGAATCTCCCAAAATAGTAAGTTATAAAGAAATATAAGAAATTCTGTGGTCATTCTTTAGAATTGCTATTTGTAGAACAACTTAGTTGTATTCTGAGGACAAGTTTACAATAACCTTTTAGCAACAATAGTGTGGGGCCAAATATTGTCTAAGAAAAATGATATTATGCCTCCAAGTTACCTATTTTCTATTTATCTTTTGTATTGACATTGTTCTTCCCTCATTACTTTGTGTAATATCCCCAATTTATTTGATATATTCAAGTTATCTATTTATTAAATTTTGTTTAATTCAATTTTTTTAATGACCCCTTGAAAAAATTTATTAACCCTTCACTGCACAATGTACAACTTCCCTTGGTCAAAATGATACTTATTTGTTTTCCGGCCGACCTTAAGCCTAGGCCTCTTAGGTCATGGCATAGGCCCGGTGTTAGAGAAAGACCCCCAAATGTGGGAGATATAAATTATTTATTTTTTCTTTTTATTAAAAGAAATATATGAGTGGTATAATTTTTCCTCCACTCTTAAGAAGGCCAAAAGAATTAAGTGATGTTAAAGATAGGACAAATTTTACTACATTAGTCTTACAAATTGATGTGTCATTAATCACAAAAAGTAATTTGAATACTCATTTATTATATTGTTCAAGTTCCACCAATAGGAGTATCCGCAGGTCAATTCAGGTAAAGTTTGTGCTCAACTCGGACTCGAACCAAGAAAGGAGAACCCTTCGTCAACTGAGTGCATCAACGGGTCAAATTGAGTTGGATTTTCCATGGTCGAGTCAATTTTGGTCAAAATCAAGAGAGGCGACTAAGATTGATAATCTCGTGGCTCTCCCTTAAAGATCTTATGATCTCCACTAGATTTGGCAAAGATCTCCTCAAAAAATCAACCTAACTACCATTAAATGAATTAGTCATATTAAAAGTAAGAATAATATATTTTACATAAAAATAAATAAAATATAGAACTAAATATTATTTAAGTGATATTTAAATAACAAAAGGCTCAATTGAATTTATCGTTTTAGGCCTCAAACTATATTCAGTCAACCCAAGTTGTTTTGATGATGTGTAGTGATCTTTGTGAGCTTATCCATTCAAGAGTTGTTTGATCTTCTAATCCATGACAAAATGTAATGGGTAATCCAATTTTCCTTATTTTCGGTCTTAGAATTCTTAGTCTAGTTTTAATGAAATGACGAAGTTCAAAGGTTAAATATCCCAATTTAAAGCCTTATAACTTAGTGATACTGTCTGGTTTCCTTTATAAGAAAAATTAGAGTTTAAATCTCCATTCTTTCATCCTTCATCTATTGTAACATGAGAAATGATATGTGCACAACATTTTTACAACATTTTTACAACAAATCTTAAGTGGCAAGTTGTTACTGGTTGTTATTGTTGGGGCAAAAAAGTAATCTTAGTGTTAAGTTCAAATTTAAACCAATAATAACTAACCACCTATGATTTGTTGTGAAAATGTTGTGGACGTAGCACCTCTCTTGTAACATATGAAAAAAGAGATAGATAGCAAGGGTTTTAGATGTCTTATTTTTGGCTAATTAATTAGATTGCACATGACATTTAATATAGGGGAAAAAGTATATTCACCCCTCTATATTTGGGATAATTCACAATTCCCCATTTGATCTTTAAAACCAACCAATTTTCTCCTCTATATTTGGGAAATTAGTAAATACCTACAATCCATTACTTTTCAATTAAATCCAATAAAATTACAATGATTTCAAATGTAATCTAAAAAAATAACAGTGCAATCCTCCGATTTTTCTCTTCCTTGTGGTGTGCAACTAATAATTTCTTCATAAAAATTTGTTAGATTTACTTGAGAAAGTAACAAATTGAGGATATCTACTCATTTTCCAAATATAGAGGGAGAAATCGGTTGGTAAAGATAAGTGGGGAATTGTGAATTATCCCAAACATAAAGAGGAGAAAATGCTTTTCTCCCTTTAATATATGCGAGGTGCTACGTCCACAACATTTTTACAATATTTTTACAACAAATCATAGGTGGTTAGTTGTTATTGGTTCAAATTTGAACCTAACACTAAGATTACTTTTTTGCCCCAACAATAACAACCAGTAACATCCTACCACTTAGGATTTGTTGTAAAAATATTGTGAAAATGTTGTGGACATATCATTTCTCTTAATATATATATGCACATTGTGTGGTAGATAGAAACATGCTTCGTGAAAGAAAGAAAAAAAAAAAATACACACATGTTTTTTGGGCTGGGCTGTGCTCTACTGGACTTGGCACTCCCAGTCCACCCATTCGTACGACAAGTATTCGCGGTCGCTTACCACAAAGATTTATATGAAAATAGAAACTTCCACCCACATTCCTCTGTCAATAGGTGACACCCAATTCAACACATTCTTTGCTTAGTAGTTAATCATATTGAACGACTAGACTCACTCGTCAACTTGTTCTCACTCGGAAACACAAGGAGCATAAATTCTTTCTTTTTCTCAAATTGCTTGGCATCAAAGCTCAGAGCAGAGCAAATAGAAGAGAGAGCTTTGAGAGATCTAAATCGCTGTTCAGCAGCTTCTCGATCGTTGTCTCTCTGCACTTTTGTTTGTTTGGATGAAAATCTAATTCATCCAAGCAAAAACTCGTGTCTATTTTTTTTATTTTTTTGGGTTAGTTGGGTAGATAGATCTAGTACTGTATTTGTTTCTTAATTGGGGTTGTACTTTCCAAAGTTATGTCAATCGTTGCAGCGGGCGTTGTGGGGGCAGCTTTTGGAGAGGGATTTGCTATTTTGCATGAAGCGGTTAAGAACGTTATAGGCCAAGCCATTATGTTCAAATCAGTTCTTGAAGACTTAAGTGCCACGCTAGAGAGTTTAGAATCTTTGGTGAAAGAGATAAGTCGATTAAACGTAAAACTTGATCTCCCAGAAAAGGAAATAGAGAGGTTGGCCAAACTTATGAAGAAGGGCGCGAATATGGTTGACAAGTGCTCCAAAATCCAGCAGTGTAACATCTTTTCCAAAGCCTATTACGCGCTCAAAATTAAGGAGTTGAACGACGCCATTGAAAAGTTCTGTAAGGTTGACTTGCAAGCACAGATCGGAAGGACTACATTGCGGACTTTGGCGGGTGTGAACGATATTCGGGAGCATATGAATAATCTGAATTTGAAGAGATTTGGGTTACGGACACTGTCGGTGTCTAGACCCCGGGATGATATTGTTGGGTTGGTTTTACCTTTGAAGGAGTTGAAGATGGAGCTGAAGAAGAAAGAGGAGCAGGTGCTTCTGTTAACTGGTCTTGGAGGTTGCGGGAAGACCACTTTGGTCAAAATGCTTCGTTGGGATGACGAAATTAAAGGTAATTTTCTCACATTAAACCTATTTGCAAGTTAAAATTTAAAAAAAAAAAAAAATGACAAATTTACCTTTGACATTTTCTTATTATATTCTCCATTTTTATAAAATTTAAAGTATGCTATTAGTCAAATTTAAATTTTTAGTTTTTGTAGTTTTGAATTATGTTTATGAATTGATTAGTAAATAATATCTGGTTTGAAAAAATTTCAAATTTAATATACATATTAAGAACTTAAATGATGAGTTTTTAAAATATATAATCATATTAATTTTCTAGTGGGAGTTTGTATCCAATGCTTACAAAATAATTTGTAGCCAAACTTACAAAAAATATAATAAGTATAGTGAATACAGAGGAGGTTTTTACTTTTTTCTTTGGTGATTGGTTGGTACATAATAATAGTGATAATGGTGATAATTATACCGTTTTTGATCAATTGCAAAAAGTTGAGTTTGTAGCATTACTCTTTCAAAAAACCTAGGCCATAGTTTCCTATTGTGATAGTATGTGGATACTTTTTGTAGTAAAAGCAAACAGTTAGTTTGTTCTTAAAAAAATAAATAGAGAATTTCATTGATGAATCCTAATAAAAATGTAATATTGCTTGATTATTATATATATTTAACTATAGTTGGAATAAATGTGAATGCTTCATTCACATATGAAGATTCCAATTTATGCAAGTGAGTTGAACTACATTTTGAAACAAATATATATCTAATAAAATAAGATATGGTTTTGCTATATATGCTCATTATTTTGTGTTAGTCTTTTAAATAGTTACAGTATTGCTTCTTTCTTTGGAATTACTGCCTTAGTAGTAGTGATAAAAAAAAAAAATGTAAGGAAAAAAAAAGGAGAATTCAATTATCTTTATATATAATTGTGTAGTTTCGTAGAAAATTGCTTTTGCTCACTTCTTACCCTTTGCCAGGATTTAGAATTCTGTTCATTTCACTTCACCCTTACATATGTAGACGTATAATGTTATTAGACATGAAAATTGTAGCGGTGGCAGCTTTCTAACTATATTGTGTTTGGATAGGCATATATGGTGGCAATATATTTTTTGTCAACATTTCAAAACATCCCAACCTAAAGGTCGTTGTACAAGATCTATATAGTCGTGCACATGAGTTTCCAAATGATGAAGACGCAATCAACCAGCTGGAGCAACATTTGAATCAAATTGCATAAAATGAATCAAATAAATCAAATCCTATATTGATGATCTTGGATGATGTCTGGCCTGAATCAAAATCCACAATTGACAAGTTCGCGTTTAATATTCCAGATTACAAGATTGTGGTGACTTCAAGAACTGCATTTCCAAAATTTAAGTCTACATATAACTTAAAGCCATTAGATCATGAAGATGCAATGAGTCTTTTTTGCCGCTCAGCATCAGTCAACGACATGAGCTTTTACGTTTCTAAAGAAAAAATCGAAAAGGTACTTTTTCAATCTGGGACATATATATATATATATGAAATATGCTTAATTTTGTTTGAACTTTTGCCTTTTGGGCACAGTATGCATATGACCAAAGATATAATCATATAAATTATATTTTTGTGTTGATGAGTACATTATACCATATATACCTGCCAAAACCATGCTTTCATCCTTGCACATGCATTTAAGCTTGTTCAAATTGTTTCCGACAAACCAATTTTCCCCAGAACTTGAGTGAAGACAAGGGAAAGAGCAAAAATGTCATACAAACCACGTTTTCATATTTCAGAACAAAGTGTGGTTTAGATAACTAAAATCTTGGCCAATATTATCCTTGTAACCAATACACAATTACTGATTTAATTGGTTCCTTCAAATGCAGATAGTAAGAGGCTGTGGCGGGCTGCCAATAGCCCTTAAAGTGATTGGTGGTTCACTCTGTAGGAGGCCTGCAGGGGTTTGGAAAAGTACATTAAAGAGATGGTCTGACGATGGTCATTTTATTTTTGAGTCTGATAAGGAAGTGCTTGCTTGTCTCAAAAAAAGCTTAGAATTTTCTGATGAAAAGAGCATCCTCAAAGAGTATTTCATGGACCTAGGTTCATTTCCTGAAGACCAAAGAATCCCTGCCACGGCCCTCATTGATATGTGGACAGAAATACATGAACCAAACCAAAATGATGACCATGTAACTGCCGATTTGCATGAACTCACCACAACAAATTTGGCTAGTCTTGTAAAGACAAGGTTTGCTCAGACTTTTGATTTCTGAAGTGTGATTTACTTGTAGGATAAATTTTTCGTGTAATCTTTGCTAGTTGCTAGTTTTGATATGATATAACTATACATGACCAAAGGCCCAAAATATTGCATTATGTCTTCTGATCGCAATTGATGATACATTATTATAGCTTCTTTGACATGTTGGGGGCCAATGTAGGATTTTTTATACAAATAATGCTACAGGTGATTACTAAAAAGAGTTAGAAGGAAACTTATGTTACTTTGCCTAAGAAAAGGGGGTGATTCTAACTTCTAGTAGTCTATTCTTTTTGATGCTTGTCTTATAACTATTTGATTTCAATTATGATGGATAGAAACTGATTGCGTCTATTTTCTGCGATTTTGTGTCCGATTGTTGTGGAATACATATTTTTTCTTATGTGAAGACTGAAGAATTTTAATCTCTTCTAAGCTTATACTTTTGGCCATTCACCAGGAAAGACGTGAGTGCGGTCAGCAACTACTACAATGAAGACTTTGTCACCCAACATGATGTTCTTAGAGACCTAGCTATCCATTTGAGCAGCCAGGATCCAATAACAGAAAGGGAAAGGTTGATTGTGGACATACGTGGAAACAAACTACCAGAGTGGTGGATGAAACAGGAGCAACAACCCATCAATGCACGCTTATTATCTATCTCAACTGGTTAGTTCATTTTCTCTCAAGAGTAAAACACACAGACATGCACACACGTTATGTAACCTACAAATGAGTATCTTGTAACACCATATTATGTTTTTTTGCAGATGAATTGTTTTCATCAAGTTGGTACAACATTCAAGCACCCAAAGTTGAGGCTTTAGTTCTGAACTTTCAAACAGGGAATTACACCTTACCCGAGTTTCTGGAGAAAATGGTTGAACTGAAGGTCATAATTATCACTAATTATGGTTTTTTTCCTGCTGAATTAAGCAATTTTCAGCTACTTAAGTCTCTCCCATATCTAAAGAGAATTAGATTAGAGAAGGTTTCAATTCCTTCCCTTTGCAATGCCCCTGTACCATTGAGAAGTGTGAAGAAAATATCCTTATTTATGTGTAATATTGGTCAAGCTTTTGGGAATTCTACTATACAGGTTTCAGATTCATTGCCAAGTCTAAAGGAGATAAACATTGACTATTGCAATGATCTGGTAGAATTGCCTACATGGTTGTGTGAGTTTCTCTCCCTAGAAAGACTCAGCATCACCAATTGTCATAAGTTGTTTGCATTGCCCGAAGGAATTGGAAACTTGGTGAATTTAAAAGTGCTAAGGTTTAGGGCTTGTACTGAATTGTCAGAGTTGCCAGAGTCAATCAAAAGTCTCCATAAGTTATGCATCCTTGACATATCTGACTGTCTAAGCATTACCAAGTTGCCAAAACACATTGGTGAGTTGCATCATTTGCAAGAGCTACACATGAAAAATTGCTTGAGATTGCGTAAGCAGTTGCCAACATCAATCGTTGATCTCAAGCAGTTGGAGCTTGTAGTATGCGATGAAGAGAGGGCCAAATTATGGGAGCCAATCAAGGAAATTTTCTCAGGTTTAAACGTAATGGTGGCTAAGGAAGATATCAGCTTGGATTGGCTTCAAAAATAATGATTTCTGAGACCTGCATTTTCTTGGAAATTTTTGTAAGTTTTATAATTTTAGATTGTTCCCTTCCATTGTTTGTCCCCTTTTTCATTTTTCCTTTTTTAAAGATAACGAAATAAGCGGCCTAGTACACTATGAAAAAGGGAAAAAAAAATTGGGGAATTGCAATTTGCAGATATG